>NC_069507.1:38475680-38478180 GCF_027579735.1 Bombina bombina | reverse complement strand
CTCTTGATATCCTTGGTTGGAGCTAACTGAATGAATTGGGTGAGCCAATAACATGAGGCATATACAGGGAGTGCAGAATTATTAGGCAAATGAGTATTTTGACCACATCATCCTCTTTATGCATGTTGTCTTACTCCAAGCTGTATAGGCTCGAAAGCCTACTACCAATTAAGCATATTAGGTGATGTGCATCTCTGTAATGAGAAGGGGTGTGGTCTAATGACATCAACACCCTATATCAGGTGTGCATAATTATTAGGCAACTTCCTTTCCTTTGGCAAAATGGGTCAAAAGAAGGACTTGACAGGCTCAGAAAAGTCAAAAATAGTGAGATATCTTGCAGAGGGATGCAGCACTCTTAAAATTGCAAAGCTTCTGAAGCGTGATCATCGAACAATCAAGCGTTTCATTCAAAATAGTCAACAGGGTCGCAAGAAGCGTGTGGAAAAACCAAGGCGCAAAATAACTGCCCATGAACTGAGAAAAGTCAAGCGTGCAGCTGCCAAGATGCCACTTGCCACCGGTTTGGCCATATTTGAGAGCTGCAACATCACTGGAGTGCCCAAAAGCACAAGGTGTGCAATACTCAGAGACATGGCCAAGGTAAGAAAGGCTGAAAGACGACCACCACTGAACAAGACACACAAGCTGAAACGTCAAGACTGGGCCAAGAAATATCTCAAGACTGATTTTTCTAAGGTTTTATGGACTGATGAAATGAGAGTGAGTCTTGATGGGCCAGATGGATGGGCCCGTGGCTGGATTGGTAAAGGGCAGAGAGCTCCAGTCCGACTCAGAAGCCAGCAAGGTGGAGGTGGAGTACTGGTTTGGGCTGGTATCATCAAAGATGAGCTTGTGGGGCCTTTTCGGGATGAGGATGGAGTCAAGCTCAACTCCCAGTCCTACTGCCAGTTTATGGAAGACACCTTCTTCAAGCAGTGGTACAGGAAGAAGTCTGCATCCTTCAAGAAAAACATGATTTTCATGCAGGACAATACTCCATTACACGCGTCCAAGTACTCCACAGCGTGGCTGGCAAGAAAGGGTATAAAAGAAGAAAATCTAATGACATGGCCTCCTTGTTCACCTGATCTGAACCCCATTGAGAACCTGTGGTCCATCATCAAATGTGAGATTTACAAGGAGGGAAAACAGTACACCTCTCTGAACAGTGTCTGGGAGGCTGTGGTTGTGGCTGCACGCAATGTTGATGGTGAACAGATCAAAACACTGACAGAATCCATGGATGGCAGGCTTTTGAGTGTCCTTGCAAAGAAAGGTGGCTATATTGGTCACTGATTTGTTTTTGTTTTGTTTTTATATGTCAGAAATGTATATTTGTGAATGTTGAGATGTTATATTGGTTTCACTGGTAAAAATAAATAATTGAAATGGGTATATATTTGTTTTTTGTTAAGTTGCCTAATAATTATGCACAGTAATAGTCACCTGCACACACAGATATCCCCCTAAAATAGCTATAACTAAAAACAAACTAAAAACTACTTCCAAAACTATTCAGCTTTGATATTAATGAGTTTTTTGGGTTCATTGAGAACATGGTTGTTGTTCAATAATAAAATGAATCCTCAAAAATACAACTTGCCTAATAATTCTGCACTCCCTGTATATATGCAACCACCAATCAGCAGCTCCTGAACCCACCTAGGTTTCCTTTTCAACAGAGGATACTAAGAGAACAAAACAAACTAGATAATAGAAATAAATGGTAAGATTGTTTAAAATCACATGCGCTATCTGTATCATGAAAGAAAAAAAAAAGGTCTTCATGTCCCTTTAAATCGAGTCACAGGGTTCATTAGTGAAAATGAATATCATTTTAGAGCATTGTTGCTCCTGAGCCTTCCTACCTGCTTTCAAAACGAAAACCACGAGAGTAAAGTAAATTTGCTAACAGAAGTCAATTGAAAATGGTATGGTATAGCTCAAAAATAACATTTTAATTTTGACTGTCATGTCCCTTTTAAATGCTTCTAATGAAATATAATGAATAAACAATTTTATAAATAAAATATCATATGTCTTTAAATGCTATGAAATTATTTTATTATGTTTTCAAGATAACACGTTGAGTATTTGATATAAGACCCAGACTCATCTGTTCTCTATTCTAGGGTTCATTGCTGACAGTTGTCTCAGCTTTGTAGTGACAAACCAATCTAAAAACAAGTTCTTATTTGTAAAAGTTGAAATATTTTAATGAAGCTTGATCAGAAGAATACTCAGTGTCCAATTGATAGCCAGATCCTCTGAGAGTTGTGTATTGCTGCAAGATACACTCTTTTTATGAATCTTATGATTGTAAGCAAACAAAAGATCTAAAACTCAAATGGAATTTTTAAAGAGGATTATTTGAAGGGATTAACACATTTTCCTTGCAACTGTTTTGATGGCGCTGGATTACAGGCAACTTCGTCTCTCGATGCTTTAAATGAGGGATTTCTGAAGGAAGAGAGATGGCTAAAACGCGTCTCTTGTC
>NC_069507.1:37948180-38140680 GCF_027579735.1 Bombina bombina | reverse complement strand
AGGGTTCCTGTCATCAGTTTTCTCCATTGTTAAGGAATAAAATGTGTTCCTTTTAACTTTTAGATATTGAAGTTCATTCTTGGTTTATGGTTGGGAAGATAATTGATAATACAATTCTGCTGTACGCAGCAGCTAGTCAATATTTTCCATTTGGTCAGTTATTACATCCAGAATATTGTTTTCTGGAAGTTTTATTTTGCACATTATATATGTTTGAGCGTGTGTTTGCATGTGTGTAAATCTCATTTACATGAATTATAGATTATAAGAATATAAGTATAATAAGTGTCAAGTGTGAAAATTCAAATATGAAAACTGTACACCCAAAAAAAAATTAAATTTAAAGGGTCATTAAAATTAAAAAAATAAATATATATATATATATATATATATATATATATATATATATATATATATATATATATATATATATATATATATATATAAATCATATGCATGAGCAGTAATTTAAATATTATTTGCTGCAAAAAAATAAAAATAGAATTAGAATTAGAAGGAAAAAAGGTTTTGTTTTGTTTTCTTTTGTATCACTTTGAACCATTGTGTATTTTATGCAGAAAATAAGTAGGTATAACATATATATATATTTGTCATTTTGACCTGCTTCTGGGCAAATACTATTTTTATATTTCATATATGGTGACTTTAGGGGACAGAGCCTTCTTTCTAGTCAATAAACACAGTAACACAGTAACATAGTAGATGAGGTTGAAAGAAGACAGAAGTCTATCACGTTCCTCTTATACAGATCCTACTTGATTTAAAATAAAGAAGTTTCAATTGAGCTTACACTAACCTCATTAAAAAGGTGACCCCTTTAACACAAGAAATCCTATTCCTAAAGACTCTACCGTTTAGGTATGCATACAACCTACATTAACCTTTCTTAATACCAGCTCCTCTCCTCCATTACTATCCACCATGAACCCCCTTAGCATGTAAGCCTAAAAGCCAAACTGTTTGCAGATCAACTTCATAAGCGCTGACTACAACAGTGTGACTCTCGGCAGGGCCCTCTACCCATTTAATCCCTATAAATGTTACCTTGTATACCGCCTATGTTTATAGCGCTGCGGAAACTGTTGGCGCTCTACAAATAATAATCTAATCCCTGAATTCTGTTTCTAGCCAAAAATATATCTCAGACATTTTTTAAATGTTTCTAAGGTTTTGGCATTCACTACCTCCTTAGGCAATGATTTGCACAGTTTTATTTTAGTAAATGTATTAGCAATTAGTTGCGATTTGTATGTCAATTGCTTGCTTACCAAATAAAATAGTATACAACCTCTTATTGGGAATGGGGGGCTACACTCTTTTCAAAATATTGTATCACCCATTTGTAAGAAAGATTACAAATGGCACGATATTTAGTGCTCCCGCTTGAGCTTTAACTTTGCTAGAAGGGATCTTTTTTTGCCCGTCAGGTTGCGCTCGTATTAGAAGTAAAAAGTAAAACATTTCATATACAATTTTACATAGTACGCTGTCCCTTTAATCTACTTGTCAGATATTTTGTATTGACAGACCTCACCAACGATATTCTAATCTTACAGGAACCTAATTTGCATAATTTCTGGAATAATCTAAATACTTTTTTTACCTCTTAAAAATAAATGTTACAATATATATGTTAAATATTTGTGTTGTTTTTTTCTCAAATGCGTTGTTTACATTTTAATAATCATGATCATATTCTAATTTAATAACGTAAAATATATTGTACAAATTACACTTTGTTAAATTATGAAACACGCAAATAGAATATGATCAATTGAATTATAAATTATGATTGCAATTAGGTTTTTTACAATGTAAATTAAAAACATACATAATTTCAATATTAGTTAAAAATAGTATTTTTAATGAAAATTTTATAAAATCCAGAAAAAAAACTTAAAATAAATCACATAAGAATGGTACGGTGCAGCTGTCTTACACATTTCGGTGCACCTGTCTAAAAATATAAAAATAAAAAAATAGACACTAAATACTGTTCCAGACATTCTATTTAATAACATCTCATTAAAAGTATAGTCTACTTGAAAAATGTTATTGCTTAGAAAGATAGATAATCCCTTTAATACTCATTCCCCAGTTTTGTGCAACTAACAATGTTATATTAATATACTGTTTACATATTTGATTACTTTGTATCTAAGCCTCTGCAGACTGCCCCCTTATTTTAGTGCTTTTTACAAACTTGTGTCTCAGCTTACTGCTGACTCATGCATAACTCCATGGGAGTGAGCACAATGTTGGTTTTTTAAAATTGGATGCCTATCTGACTCAGAAAAGTTTAATTTTGACCTTACTCTCCCTTTAACTCCATTAGATAATACAAGTTTAACATCCTGAGGACATTAAAGGGACATGAAACCGAAAATAATTTTTGCATGATTTAGGCAGGTCATTTTTTTTTTTTCAATTTACTTCTATTATCAAATTTGCTTCACTCTCATGTTATTCTTTGTTGAATAGATATATAGATAGGTAGCAAGGACATGTCTGGAGCACTAAATGGCAGAAAAAAAGTGCTTGCCCATCTACAATCCTTCTAATTTATAACATTCTAGCAAAACTGCTACAATATAGTGTTGCAGACACGTGCACGCTCCTGATCTTACCTTGCTGCTTTTTAACAAACTATACCAGCAAAACAAAGAAAATTAGACAATAGTAGTAAATTGGGAAAAAAAATGTGTTTTATGTCCTTTTAACTTTGTAGTAACCATAGCCATACTTAAGCTTTTCTTTTATTAATTGCCCATAAAATTAGAAGATTCAAACAGATTATAGGGATATGTAGCACCACATTTTTTCTTTCATGGTTAAGTTACATCATACAATTTTTAAAAACTTTCCATTTTATCTTGATTTTCTCTTGATGTCCTTTGTTGAAGAAGCCGTATTGCACTACTATGAGCTAGCTGAAACCCAATGATAAGACGCTTATACAGTATTTGCAGCGACCAATGAGCAGCTTCTGAGACTACCTTGCTATTTTTTTCATTAAAGGATACAAAGAGAGCAAAACAAATTAGATAATAAAACTAAATTGGAAAGTTATTTAAAATTGCATGCTCTATCTGAACGATGAAAGTAAGAAATTGTGTTTTATGTTCCATTAAAAAGATGATTATGCAAATCTTAGTTCTATAGCCCCATAAATTAATATATTAATGGCCTATGCATTTGAGTAAGCACAGTCTATAGTGGCATATTTATCATTTTTTTTTCAACATAAATTCAATTAAATGACTAATTATATTAGCAAATCCAAGGCTACATACTTAGGTTCCTAATATTTATTTGCAAGATTTAGCATTCAGCTAGCTTGGTACGACAAAAACAATTTTATTTTTAGCAAGAAATGTAGATTCTAATACTTCTAAGTTCACTGGTGAATTGCAGCTATCAGCACATGTTTATGTGGAGGTAGTTGAAGACAATTATGCCACTTTCCATGTATTTTACTATTTTTCCGTATGAAGAGCAAATTCTTTCTTCAATTTATCTTTAAGTGATGTCACAAAGTACAGATTCCTGCATAGCTGAGAAAAATGTTTTTTTTAATATAAGTTACAGAAGAATTAACTCTGTGTTTACCATTCTGAACCTCAGGGATATAGTTTCATCATTGAAGAGGATGCACTTCCTGCAACTCCAAAGACTTATGTGGAAACAGACTTTGGGCTTATGAAGCTTCAATATGAGTTTTGGAGCACTTTCATCAGACTGCTACTTCTTCACTCACTTTGCCACCTGTTATTGTTTCTTATGGGTACGAAAGATGTTTTTGGGCCTCGGCAATTAAAAGCAGACAATCATGTGATCTTCCAAGTCAGACTGGAATACCAGATGATTGGTTGAATCCATCATGTGACTCATTCCGGACAACTCTGACCTATTTGGAAACTGAAACCTAACACAGAAACAAAGACCGTATCTGGATTGGCTCACCAACATCACGCGACCTCCCAAACTTAGCCGGAACTATTTGAGGACTAATTGACCTAAGCCTACTTGAATGGGAACCAAACTTAGCCGGAACTATTTGAGGACTAAATGACCTAAGCCTACTCAAATGGGAACTTTATATGTGATTAGTCTTTTTGAACTCTAGGTTGATGGGGATTGATTAGTTTTATTTCCACCTGAAAAGGACAATTAAAGATACTTTTTATGAGATAATTTTATAATATTTTTCTTTACTTAAGTTTTTTATAGTTTGGATGCAACATATTATATTCCAGACAACTCTGACCTATTTGGAAACTAAATCCTAATACAGAAACAAAGACCATATCCAGATTGGCTCACCAATATCACGGGACATCCCAAACTTAACCAGACCTATTTGAGGACTAATTGACCTAAGCCTACTCGAATTGGAACTTTAAATCTGATTAGTCATTTTGAACTCTAGGTTGATGGGGATTGGTTAGTTTTATTTCCACCTGCAAGAGACATTTAATGATAATTTTTATGAGATCATTTTAGATTTTTTTTTATAGTTTGGACACAACTTTTTATCATTTTTGATTGTTTTCAGTTGGAAATAAATTTAATTAGGAATGTGATTAGTTTGGGAAACCACCTTCCATTAGACCAGAAGCTGGTTATTTTGTACAGTGTATTTAAATCACTAGTACCTTCCACAATTAAGACCGCTGCTTCTTAACTCCTGTTTTCGATGAGCCTGAAGGAACGCTTGGAAACAGATGCATTGGGGCCGATTGATGGCTTGATAAATTGGCCCCTTGTGTTATTCGAGAGGAAAACTGATCATCCATCGTCACATTCAACTCTATTTGATCCTCTTGCCAATTTATCAAACATTCAACAGGTACACTTGTGTCTACTCCGACGCAGCGTACCTATCATTTAAAACACCACCCTTGAGGCCGTGAATGCCATAGAAATCAGTAGGAGTCTGAAAACACAGAAAGGTTATGTTCGATGCTGCAAGACAATGAAGCATATTAGATAATAAAAGTAAATTAGAAACTTTATTAAAATTGTATACTCTTTCTAAATCATAAGACAAAATATGGGTTTCATGTCCTTTTAAGTTGATTTTATTTCGCCCTTATTACTAAATAAAATCAAGTAGGGAGATGTTACCCTACTTATGGATTATGTTACATCGTAACGTATTGCTTAAAATTTGGTGCAATAGTAAATATATGGAAAATAAATAATTACATTACATAATATAGCTAACTTCCTTTTTTGGATAAATATATTTGCTCCATGTTTAACGCATGTAATACAAGTCACACTCTCCACTTCACACCAAATTTGATGCAACACTTTTCGCACCAAATTTGACGCAATACTCAAACTCCTACCCACAAACTAGTAGTTTTTCCAAAACTTCTTATCGGTAAATGCATAATCACATGATTAATGAAATCAGCCAATCTGATTGAAAAATACATTTTCTACTATCACTAACAAATCAAATTGCTCTATACTTGAGTCATTGATCAATCATCAGAACTTGTAAGTGCCATTTGTTACATTTTGTATTCTACTTTTATATGTATATGGGAAATTAGTATTAAAGATAAACATTGATGATTACATTAGGCCACACAGTGTAATATCTTTGGCAATGATTATAATAATGAAATGATGTTTGATTCAATATAATCTTAAGATGACAGCTCAAAGGGATAGTCTACCTAACAATAAACTGTCATGGATCAGATACAGCAGACATTAAAATCATCTCTTTACTGTCATTCTATTTCCAGCGTTTTTCTTCCTTCTCTTGAATTTCATTTTCATTAAGAAATGTTATCTTATATGCCAGCCCATTTTTTAACACCTGTGTAGTGGCGGTGTTTAAAACAAGACTGCAATCAGCAAGGGTTACACAGGTTCAGAGCGAAAACTGGTCAAGCTATTTAAAATATCCATTGATTGCAAATACATACATATGATACCCTGATTACATGTTATATTCGCAATTATTATTCTTGCTCAGAATAATAATATATTTACACTATATACATATAGTGGTATAAATAAACACAGAGATATGAAAGAAAACATTGTTTAGAACAAAAAAAGGAATTTAGGGACATGTAAATATGTTTGCAAAAGATTTCTGACATAACATATATATATATATATATACACAAGTATGTGCAAAGATATATGTACAAATTAATAATCATTAAAAAAAAAAAAGAAAAAACATGAGATAGGCATAACATGATTTCTAGAAATACAAATACACATGAATTTATGTGAAAATATCATATATCAGATTTTTTGTATAACAAATAAATAGAAAATTCCCTTTCTATGAGATATTATTATTTGTTCAGGTATAAATGTAGTTATTCTTGGAAATTAACAGATGAAAAATAAAAGATTAGCTTTAGAGAAATGTGCTTGTTCATGGACAGTAATGAAATAGTATAAATAAAGTTGGAAAAAACAGAATATCCGCAACATCGATGACTCTAATTTATCAACAGTCTGATGCTCATCGCGCCGTACTTGAGGCGTGTGTTCTTGACAGACTTTTTAATAAATAAGCCCGTCGTATGTAGATTCCCGGCAGCGATGTCTGTCGAGCGTTATGGCTCCAGCGAATGCGTTGAGATTGATGCTTCGATAAATCGACCCCTATGTGTGTATGTTAATCTGTCTATGTATCTGTCTGTCTGTCTGTCTGTCTGTCGACTTAGATTTAGATAGCTTTCAATCAAGCTCAGCAGTACAATTTTGAGTTTAGTACTTTGTTGTGGTGGACTACAATTAAGTATCCTTATTTGCAGTAGCTGTAACCAAAATCAATTTATATTTTATTTGTTTTTATATTTTACTAATACATTTTGTAAATTTTTTAAACCAACAACTTTGAATATAATTACAGTGATGTACTATGGTTATAAATTGGGATATTTACTATACAAATAAATAGTATGTATTTGTGTAAAATGGATATATTGAAAAGCTAGACTTGTATAAATGCCATAAGCTTTAACGCCCTTAGAACATCATGAAACATCCTAACTTTTGCTGGGTTCTGCTTTCCCTCTTTATTGAAGATCCGGGTGATCCGACTGGGGGACATTCCTAGCAATGCCGACAGTCCCTCAGTAGCCAATCAGCAGCGTTGGAGTAACATGATCGCAGTGATAATCATATGACTTCCTGTTTTCCTTGTTGTTTGCGGTCAGAACTTTGGTTTTGATCTTGCATCAAAGCCTCTGTCGTGAATGAGGTTAAAGGGACAATGCCTGTTTGAGCAAGCAAATGATAACAGTTAATTATATCTATAAGTGCTACAGGGACATTCTTTGAAATTGTGTGTGGTATCTGTCTTTTCCACGCTCACTGGAAGGTTCTGTCACTTGTTTACATAGCTTGTCTATAGCCAGTACTGTAGTATTGAAATTTTCATTTTAGGGAGTGGTTTCAACAGCTACTTATGGGCTAGTTATTTATTGCTCCAACTAATTTGCTAATGGTGATCGACTTCAGCTTTTTGGTGTTTCGGGTACTGCATTAAAGTATTATCCCATAAACGTCAATGGAGCGTGTAAAGTGGGAAAAAACTAACATTCTTACTCACGCACTAACCCTATCTCATTTTCTCAAGTGCACTAAACTGACATTAAAATATGAATATTTTACATTCCAATGTTCTTCACATAGCAAAATATGTACTATTTATTTATATATATATTTATATATATATATATATATATATATATATATAATATGATGTTTTCTAGTAAAATAATCATCTATATGTGGTCATAGATGTGTCTAGTTGCCTTGTGGTAAATTTGCCCCCTGACTATTATAGCATATAAAAAATAAATAATATAAAGCTTAGTTTAGCATGGAACGGAATAAATCAGAATGTAGTAGGGCCATATGTAATCTAGCCCTATGTCGGCTGGGCTATCTATTATTTTTTGCTCCTGGCCCTACAACATTCTGATGTAAGCCTTTGTCATCCATGCTAAACTAAGCTTTAGATTTTTTTTATGCTGCATATTTATATTGTTATAACATAAAATTGTAGTTTCTGGCCTTTTCTCAAACTAAAATTTTCTATTCTCTCAAATTTGTTTTCTTGTTGATAATTTGCTCACACTCAGTCTGAGACTTTACCAGAAATATAACTCAGCACTATGATTAATATTTTTATGTCTTAGAAGCATACCACATCACAATATCTAAATCTCTTATTATATTCATGTATATTAAAGTTTTTTCTTATCTCAACGTCAAATTAACATTATAGACATTATTTCCTCAGAATTAAAAAAGTAAATTTGTTTAAGATAATGTGTACTGTATGTAAATCAATGACATTTAAAACATCTTTTGGGTACAGGGTCATTTAAGGTTATTAATTAAAATGAATTTTAGTGTAAACCCAGTAAATATAAAGAAAATCAAATATATATTTTAGAAAAACAATATATAAACTTGCTCAAATCACAATCCAATAAAACAAAAACAAAAAACAATGTGATGGTGCATAAAAGGATATGTTTAAAGTCCCAAAGGTAGCAATTGCTGTAGATGTTTCCAGGGAAAACCTCAAGGAAAAAGGGAAAAAAACACATATAGTGAAGTCCTGCTGATAAATAACAGCTAGTGAAAAATGGAAAAAGGTTAGTCACATAATCTAGAGCTTAAAAATCTCTAGATTTTCAGGCACAGGAAGATTCCAAATGGAGACAAAGGCAAATATGAAAATCCCAGATGGGTTAAAACTCTGAATTGAAGGACTCAGAGGTGTATAAACATAAACAATTTTATTCATAATAAAAAGTGAGGTCACCAGGCAATGTACAGAGAATGTCCAACGCAAAAAACCACAGCTATCACAGATCGTATTTTCCCAGTATCTGATACATGCAGTTCCTTGGTTCAGTACTGCAAAACTCCGCCTGTGATGTGACGTCACCACGCTCCGACGCACGTTTCGCCAATCACAGCTTGGCTTTTTTGAGAATGTCCATGGTTGTTGTTTGTGTCTTTTTGTAGTCTTGAATCCACTTCTGATTGGGTTACCGGTTTTCTTTTCATGTGTATTACCTTTCTCATTAACAGTGTCCTTTTTGCTTAAATTTTTCATCATTATAAAAAAAGCTTTTTTAATGCGATATCAATAAAAACATTATTCATTATAAAAACCTATAAAAGTATATAATTTATAAAAATGACAAGATGCAAATTTAAAATACAAATAAATGTAAGAAAACAACATAGCAATCAAACCTCGAACTCTGAAACTGAGCAAAAAAGCAAATTTATATATTAGCCCACTAAGCTATTCAGAACCACTATACAAAACATGAAAGTCTATGTATCGTCTATTCACCAGGGGTTTTATTTAATTATAAAAATGTGGTTGTATAAGGAATCGAACCAGCGACCTTTTAAGATAACCTGGAAGAAAATAAAGTAACATGTCTTAGCCCTCTCTGCTATTGGGCTTTCATGGATCTATATGGATCTATATGGATCTATATGGATCTTAACAATGGCAAGAAAAGGGAAAAATAGAACTGCAGGAAGTTTAAAACCAACTAGACCAGAGGGGAAATTAGTCTAAAAAGTGGTGAAGTTCAAAGTCCTTATTTAGGCAATTTGGCATTATAGTGTTAAGGTCAAAGATCCATTTCATCTCCATTTTACCTAGAGCTGTATTAATGTCACCCCCTCTCCAATGTGGTTGAACTTTTTGTATACCTAAATGTGATACTATCTGTTTTGGGTCACAGTTATGTTTCCTTTTGAAGTGGTCTGATAAGGCATACTTAACATTACCTTTTTTAATATTATACATGTGTTCTCTAAATCTAGATGTTCTTCCGATATAGATTAGATAGCACGAACATTTCAACAAGTACATTACATTATCTGAATTACAGGTGATCATTTATCTAATTTCTCATTTCTAGAGGTCTAATATTTCTCTCCTGTGGGTTGAATTCTTTACATCCCATACATTTACCGCACTGTAAAAGTCTTTAAGATTTTGGTCTAACCAGTTTTCTTTATTTTTATCTTTAAAGGGACAGTATACACTCATTTTCATATAACTGCATGTAAATAGACACTACTATAAAGAATAAGATGCACAGATACTGATATAAAAATCCAGTATAAAATGGTTTAAAAACGTACTTAGAAGCTTTCAGTTTAGCTCTGTTGAAAAGGTAGTTGGAAAGCCCACTGCAAGTGGGAAATAAGACACTCCCCCCCTCCCCCTTCTTTTGCATATGAAAAGACCCTTTACACAAACAGGAGCATGCTGGAGAAGGTAGCTGACGGTATTCACATAAAACTTTGAGGCTTGGTTAGGAGTCTGAAAATCAGAGCAATGTTATTTGAAAATAAGCAAAATTATAAATTTTTTAAAAAAACAAACTTTATGGGCTTTATAAATAGATCATCTACAAAACATTTATGCAAAGAAAAAATGAGTGTATAATGGCCCTTTAAGGAAACTTTTAGTGATGTTATCCTTAATATTAGGTACTCTTTTGAATACTATAAATGGTTTATCTTGTAAAATATCTCTTAAACCATAATCTTTATAAGTACACCCTAATGCTTATTAATTATAATTCTTTTTTTCTTTATTTTGGGTACAATAATCTAGGATAATAGGTCCAACTTTCTCATTTTAAAAGGAATTTTCATTTTTATTTTTATTCTTATATTTCATAAAACTATCTCTCTTTTCACTCCCTACTTCCTTTATGATAGAGTCTATTTGTTATTCTGGATACCTTTTTTCTACAGATTTTTCCTTGAAATGTTTGGCTTGTTCATAAAAAGTTTTTTGGTCACTACAATTTTTTCTTAACCTACATATTTGACTTTTGGGGATATTTTTTAACCAGTTGAAAAGATGATAACTATCTAGTTGAATGTAGCTGTTAACATTAACAGGTTTAAAATGATTTTTGGTCTTTAGAACTCCTTCTTCTGTATATGTCACCAAATCTAGAAAATGGGCAGACACTCAGATGATTGAAATCCAGAAAATACTTTACTTGATGGGCAGCAGTACAGACATCCAAATCTAGAAATCTTAGAGATTCTTAGTTTAACTTGCCAATCATTTATGTTGAGTGATCCCATAAAGGTGTTTAGGTCTTGTTCTGAACCCTTCCAGATCATGAACAAATTGTCTATATATCTGTGGTAGGCTACCAGGTTTGCGCTCCAGCTCTCACTTTTGTAAATATGGGCATCTTCCCATGCTGACATATATAAATTAGCGTAGGTGGGCGCAAACCTGGTACCCATCGCCGTTCCATCTATCTGTAGAAAAAAGGTACTCTCAAACCAAAAGAAGTTAGTTTCTAAGATGATCCTTATTCCTTCTAAGATATATTCTATCTGGGATGGTTCCAAACCAAGATCTTTTTCAAGAATACTTTTTACATCCAAAATCCCTTTATCCTTATTAATATTAGTGTACAATGATGTTACCTCTACATATTTATATATATATATATATATATATATATATATATAAAATGTTTTTTTAGTAAAATATTCATCTATATGTGGCCATAGATGTGTCTAGTTGCCTTGTGTTAAATTTGCCCCCTGACTATTCTAGCATATAAAAAAATAATAATATAAAGCTTAGTTTAGCATGGAATGGCATAAATCCGAATGTAGTAGGGCCACTTGTAATCTAGCCCTATGTCGGCTGGGCTATCTCTTATTTTTGCTCCTGGCCCTACAACATTCTGATTTAAAGGGTTAGAAATATTTTTTTTTAGTTTTGAAAATAGCATTATTGAAGATATCATGTTCAGTGAAATAAAAGTAACTGCTTCTTACCGTAAAACGAAGCTTGCAAAACAATAAATATTATATATTTTTTGTTCTTAGAAAATGGCAGTAACGACCGCCCACAAATGTAGGATGGATTTTGCTATAATCAATGCAAAGTCCTCCATCCTATGGCGCTACAGCAATCACTTAATTATTTAAATATTTAAAACAGTCTTACTCGTCACTATCGGCATGCACATAATATGTTGTGGGAAATCGCATGCGCAAAGGACCTATATTCTATTGTCTGCCATATTTATTTTTCCACAAAAATGTCATCATTCAGCATCTTTTTATGGCCAATAATGTTCACTACCGTTTCTCAAGATAAACATTTTGCGTGTGTCAAAAACTAACAGAATAAACAATTATTTTACAACATACAAGATAAACAGCAGACTTAGAGATTACACAAAATAGTAAGCATTAGGAATGTAACGATTCACTGACCAGACCGCAAATGCATTCCAGTGTGATCGAGAGATTGCAATCAGTAGCACTAACAACTGAGAGGCTGTGGAGGGGAAAGGTCCCTCCATTCTGTTTTGTTTTTCAAACAGCTCAGCGGCTATGGAGTGAAAAAATACTTCACCTTCCTGCAGCTCTGGATGCCCTGCATCTTCTGTCTGTCTGAACAGTGTGATCTTAGTGCTTCTGACACTGTAGCCAATCTTAGATTTAATAATGCTCTATTGATTGAAAATATACTTACTCTTCCTTTTCTTTTAAAAATACATTTTTACAAATTAATTGACAGCGTTGCTCCCTCTTCTGCTCTCTGGCGCGCCACACCCACTCTAACGTCATGTGTCCTCTTAACAATATCCGTGGAGGAGATGATGACGAGCTGCTTAAGATAGATAGTATTATGTACAAGTACGCATGTGATTTACAAAATGATGAGTACTGCACATGCGTGACACCATTTTAGTTCTACCTAGGAAGAAATCTTCAATTCGCCGGGAAAAGTCTTCAAATTATGGGTTTGGCAGCATTTATATTTAATTTTGATAATTGCATGAATATATAAAAAAACGATAATAAGTGTTTGTTAATTATAATATTTAATACATTTTTCATGTAGTTTTAGAAAATGTTTTTACTATCAGGCCCATTTATCAAAGGGCTTGCGGACCTGATCCGACACTGCGGATCAGGTCCGCAAGACCTCGCTAAATGCGGAGAGCAATACGCTCTCCGCATTTAACATTGCACCAGCAGCTCACAAGAGCTGCTGGTGCAACGCCGCCCCCTGCTGACTCGCGGCCAATCGGCCGCCAGCAGGGAGCTTTCAATCAACCCGATCGTATTCGATCGGGTTGATGTCCGGCTATTCCTGTCCGCCTGTTCAGAGCAGGCGGACAGGGTTATGGAGCAGCGGTCTTTAGACCGCTGCTTCATAAGTTGTGTTTCTGGCGAGTCTGAAGACTCGCCAGAAACACGGCCCTTCAAGCTCCGTACGGAGCTTGATAAATGGGCCTGTCTGACTTCAAGCCTTTGTCATCCATGCTAAACTAAGCTTTATATTGTTATAACATAAAATTGTAGTTTGTGGCCTTTTCTCAAACTAAAATTTTCTATTCTCTCAAATTTGTTTTCTTGTTGATTCTTTGCTCACACTCAGTTTGAGACTTTACCAGAAATATAAGTCAGCACTATGACTAATATGCTCATGTCTTAGAAGCATACCACATCACAATATCTAAATCTCTTATTATATTCATGTATATTAAAGTTTTCTCTTATCTCAACTTCAAATCAACATTATATTATTTCCTCAGAATTAAAAAAAAAAATTGTTTAAGATAATGTATACTGTATGTGAATCAATGACTAATACATTTAAAACATCTTTTGGGTACAGGGCCATTTAAGGTTATGAATTAAAATGAATTTTAGCATAAACCCAGTAAATAAAAAGGAAAGCAAATATATTTTTAAACCATTTAAAAACAGTTGCTGAACACTAAGAGCTAACACTAGCTCTAAAATTACACATTAAGTGATAGGATATTGACAAAGTGCATCCTACTCTTCACATAGTCTTGAACAATAAAGATCACATGTGGAAAACACATAATTAAATGCGCAATAGCCAAATTACTCTTTATTTCTCAATCGATTGAAATTGTAAAGACAAGTCTATTCTTCCCTTTCAGAGCAGAGGCTTTGTTAACTTTTCAGAGGTAGGAAAAAGTTTATTTAACCTGTCATTTCTGACATAAAAATCTATTATTATAGAGACTACATTGGTTATTGCAAGCACAATTGTGTTTAAACTCTATGTCAAGTCAATGCAAATATGAGTTAGGCTTACAAAATATTTGATGATCATTCTGTTTTTATTGATGTTCTTAAAAGGAAAATATGTTTATATCTTGATGATTCTGATGTTTATATGGATTTTAGACAAAGAAATGAGTGCCCCTTAAAGGGACAGTATACACCAATTTTCATATAACTGCATGCAATAGACACTACCATAAATAATAATATGCACAGATACTGGTATAAATTTTTTTGGGGCTTGGTTAGGAGTCTGAAAATCAGTGCAATGTTATTTAAAAATAAACTCATACATAACTCAACGGGAAGGAGCACAGTGTTATCTAAATGAAACACATGAACTAGTATGGTCTAGCTGTGAAAATTGTCAAAATGCAGAGGGGGGCAGCCTTCAAGGGCTTAGAAATTAGCATATGAGCCTACCTAGATTTAGCTTTCAACAAAGAATGCCAAGAGAACAAAGCAAATTTGATATAAATAAATTGGATAGTTGTTTAAAATGACATGCCCTATCTGAATCATGAACGTTTAAGTTAAAGGAACATGTTTTTTAACTAAAAGTGCTTTATCAAAAACTTATCTTAGTTATACGATATAGGGGTTATTTTATGAAAGTCAAACTGCAACAACTACATGTAATGTCCTGTTTTCTACTTCTGTTCAGCCTATTATGATTGTTTGCAGAGTGTAAAAAATTCACACTTGTATTTAAATGTTTTAAATGAGTATAATTTACACAAATCCAATTATTTTGAATTGCTTTTTCCTAACGCTCTCCTGATCTCAGTTCACTGTTTCCTGGGACTGAGCATCTAATTCAAAATAAATTATGTTGAATAATAAAATGTACACTTTGTATACATTGACACAAATTAGATTACTGTAATGCATATATACACATCCTCCCACAGGAAGAACCCCCCCCACACACAGTGTTTCCAGTAGTAGCAAAGAATTCTGGGTAGGATAGGCAAATGAGCTCTACAATTCCTTAACTTTTTTGCTTCCAAATATCTGTTTCAAAAACAGATTCCATCATGTCATGTGACTGAACTAGACTCATTTGGGATGTTTTCAAGTTTTTAACAAAATAGCACACAAGATTTTAAAAGTCAAAAGCTCACGTGAAAGGGAGCTGTGCAATCTCTTTAATGTACACGACAAGCATCTAGCAGGGAAGTGTAGATATAATGAAGAAGACATGATTACAATCACTGAATGCATACTTTTTTTACATCCCATATATATATCAAGCAAACAAAATATGTATTAAGGTGTGATCCTAGATAGAAAGATAGATAGATAGATAGATAGATAGATAGATAGATAGAAAGATAGATAGATAGATAGATAGATAGATAGATGATAGATAGATATACAGGTAAATATCTATACATAAGTGTATATATACATGAATGCTGCATCCATGCAAGTACTATACCCATTTAACAAAATAGATTGAAAATGACAAAATCTACAGCTCTGTTAGTTATTAGTGATACACCCAATAGCAAAAAACAACAAATCAATTTTAACCATTAGAACTAGCTTTGAAAAACTGTAGCACATTTAAAAGGCTACTGTGTCCTTGATTAAGTTAATTCTTTTGGCCACATTTATTATTCATCAAGTGAACAATGTTCCAAGGCAGGGAACCTGTCTCTGTATTTAGGGCCAGCGAGGTGGCATGCATTTATCATTGCACACATTTTTAATTTAACTGCTCTTCTCTCAGCTCTCATGCAACCACCAATTGTGTGAGAGCAGAGCTCTTCAACTATGCCAGATGTGGTATGATTTTAGTTTACTACCTATGAGGTGAGGAATGGCTTCAGAAGCAGAGCATTGCTTCTTACGTTACATGATCAAGTTCGCATGAGTAAGTTGCTGCACAGGTTCAGATGCAAAGCTGTTTTTGCAGCTTGATAAACGAAGCAAAAACATGTCTTAATTTATATAATATTAGATCTATTCTATGGAATATCTATGGTATTTGAAGTAGGGTTCTATGGGGTGCTACAACATTTAAAATTATGATTACTCTTTCCCATGGTTCCAGTTTAGTCTGTTCTCTATAAATTTCCCAATTGGACAATGCATAACCAGGACCCACTAACCACCACCCCCCAAAAGCATATCAAACACACCCACAATATGTCACTCCCAAGAGGAACACATCTTTTATCTGCCCTTGGTCCATCCTAATGCCACCCAGGGCTGACACTGCTCCATCCATGTCATCTTGACTTTGATCCCAGTTTCCAAGTCTTGCACATTAGATAGAAAATATTGAAAGAAATATTATTGTGGCACAGTGTAACATTACTTAACACTTTCATGGCATTGCTTTTAACAATGATACCACTCTCTGTACTTATATAGGATGTAAAATGTGATGCAGCATAATCATAAAAAACAAAGTTGTCTCTTGTCTTTTGGAAAATACTTTTAAAAAAAAAAAGTTTTTTTCCTGTAAGAAATACAAATCTCAGTTATATAGGTACAAAATGAAACCTCAACTTATCCAAGTGCAAAAGAAGCCTGTGAAGCTGATAATAGTATTTCTTGCAGCAAAGTTGGTGAAGTCAGGATTTGCTGAAATCTCACAGTAGTTATTCAGATAATTAGCTTGAAGGAAAGAAAGAGAGATTACATTTCACCAGCCAGATTTATCTGTATATTCTCCTACAGTTTTAATAAATATTTAACACCTTGACTACCAAAGAGGACTGCAGCAGCTAGCAATGCAATGACGCTCTCTCAAGCAGCAGGGGTTAAAGGGACATGGACATTAAATTAAACATTTATGTTTCAGGCACAATATGCAATTTTACCTTTTTCACTTGGTATTGTTTGCCCCGCAAAAGTCCCTTTTAAGGGCTATTGGTAGTTTATTTTAGGCTAGTGTTTTTTTTTTATTTTGGGTGGGCTTTTTTATTTTGATAGGGCTATTAGATTAGGTGTAATTAGTTTAAAGATCTTGTAATTTGTTTTTTATTTTCTGTAATTTAGTGTTTTTTTTGTGATTTAGTTAATTTAATTTATTTAATTGTATTTAATGTAGGGAATATATTTAATTGTAGTGTAAGGTTAGGTGTTAGTGTAAGACAGGTTATGTTTTATTTTACAGGTAAATTTGTATTTATATTAGCTAGGTATTTATTAAATAGTTAATAACTATTTAGTAACTATTCTACCTAGTTAAAATAAATACAAACTTGCCTGTAAAATAAAAATAAACCCTAAGCTAGATACAATGTAACTATTAGTTATATTGTAGCTATCTTAGGGTTTATTTTACAGGTAAGTATTTAGTTTTAAATAGGAATAATTTAGGTAATGATAGGAATTTTATTTAGATTTATTTAAATTATATTTAAGTTAGGGGGTGTTAGGGTTAGACTTAGGTTTAGGGGTTAATAAATTTAGAATAGTGGCGGCGATGTTGGGGGTGGCAGATTAGGGGTTAATAAATGTAGGTAGGTTGCAGCGACATTGTGGGAGGGAGATTAGGGGTTAATAAATATAATGTAGGTGTCGGCGATGTTGGGGGCAGCAGATTAGGGGTTAATAAGTATAATGTAGGTGTTGGTGATGTCGGGGGCAGCAGATTAGGGGTTAATAAGTGTAAGATTAGGGGTATTTAGACTCAGGGTTTATGTTAGGGTGTTAGGTGTAAACATAAAATGTGTTTCCCCATAGGAATCAATGGGGCTGCGTTACTGAGTTTTACACTGCTTTTTGGCAGGTGTTAGACTTTTTTTCAGCCGGCTGTCCCCATTGATGTCTATGGGGAAATCGTGCACGAGCACGTACGACCAGCTCACCACTTACTTAAGCAGCGCTGGTATTGGAGTGCGGTATGGAGCACAATTTTGCTCTACGCTCACTTCTTGCCTGTTAATGCCGAGTTTGTAAAAACCCGTAATACGAGCGCTGCAGGTAAGTGAACGGTGAGAAAAAAATGCACGTTAGCACCGCACTTCTCATAATGCAAGACTCGTAATCTACCCATAAGGTAGCAGCTTCTGCTGAGCATGTGCAAGGGTTCCCAATGTATACAAATTTGAGAATGTGATTTGCTGATGGCTGTTACATGATATAGGGGGCAGAGATATTGAAGGAAATTTTAAAAATTGGTCAGAATAAAATCTACTGCTCAAATAAAACTCAGAGTAAGTGATATTACATTCTCTTTTTCTTATGCATGTGTTGATTATGCAATTTTGTTAGGATATGAAACTTATTTTTTTCTTTCAGAATTCAGATAGAACATGCAAATTTAAGCAACTTTCTAATTTATTCCGATTGTTATTTTTTTGTTATTTTTATTTGAAAAGCAGGAATTTAAGCTTAGGAGTCTGCCCATTTTTGGTTCAGCATCTGGGTAGTGCTTGCTGATTGATGACAAATTGTAGCCACCAATCAGCAAGTTCTACCCAGGGTGCTAAACCCAATGGGCAATTTCTAATGTAAAATAATCATGCTAATTTATTAGAGCATTTCATGTTTGCATTATTGAATCTAGCTTGCTAAGCATTTAAAGTTAAAAAGTACACTATGTTGTCAAAAGTATTTGAAGACGCCCTGCTAAATATATAACCATACCCATTGCTCACAGGTCTACAAAAACACCCCATAGAGCAGCACTGCCAAAAGCTTAAGCACATAGCATGTAAAAAAACACCAATCATCATCATTAAAGAGTTCCAAACTGCCTCTGAAAGCAAAAACAAGAAGTGTTCATCCGAAGCTTTATGGAATGGGTTTCCTGGGACAAAACATCTGTACACAAGCCTCACTTCAACATGTGCTATGCCAAACATTGCATGGAGTGGTGTAAAGCACAATGCCACTAGGGCAGTAGAAATGTGTTATCTGGAGTGATAAATAGCACTTCACCATTTGTTTTATGTTAGAATCTGGGTTTTGTGGATGCCAAGAGAACATTACTTTCAGGAATGCCTAGTGCCTACTTTACTGATTGGATGAGGAGGGATAATCATCTGGGGCTGTTTCTCAGGATTTGGGCTAGACCCTTAAGTCCCAGTGTCTTAAGACAATTGGGTGCTTCCAAGTTTGTGGCAGCATGACTGTGCGCCTGTGGAGCAAGCAAGGTCCATAAAGACATGATTTGACGTGTTTAGTGGGGAGGAGGTAGAGTCGCCTCCAAAGAGCCCTGACTTAAACCCCATTGTACTCATTTGGGATGAATTGCAAAGCTTATTGTGTCCTAGACCTTCTTATCCAACATCAGTGTCTGACATCACAAATGCTCATTCCCACAGACACACTGTAAAATCTTGTGCAAAGTGTTCCCAGACGAGTTGTGACTGATATAGCTGGGTAGGGGAGCTACTTTATATAATGACCAGGGTTTTGGAATGGGATGTCCAACAAACTGATATAGGTAAAATGGTCAGTTGTCCAAATATTTTTGGCCATTTAGTTTTCTTTAAGTACTGATCAGAACATGGTCAATAACTGGCCACTCGTGTGACTGTCACTCCTGATTGACTCACTTGCTGTTTCATGTTTGGAAGCTACTATGCTTGCTGCTCTCAAGCAGGATTTTACCCATGTTTTTAATGCTTTTGTAATCTAGGGCCAGTATTAAGTATTAAAAAGACAAAAAGAGAATAAAGTAAATGTATTTTTTTAAATGCATGATTCTATTTGAATCATGTAACTTTTATTTTGTTACTTTAAATTGGATATTCTGTTGGATATTCTCAAATATGCTTTGTTCTCATGTTTTTCTTTGTTGAATAGATATCTAGATATGTAGTGTGCAAATTACACGAGTACAACATGACAGGAAATAGTGCAGCCATCTAGTGCTCTATTTAAGGTATAACACTTTGGCAAAACTGCTGCCATATAGTGTTGCAGATTCGTGCACACTCCTGAACTTTACTTTCCTGCTTTTCAGCAAAGGATACAAAAAATTAAAATGTTATTCTAGAAGTCCATCAGAAAGTTATTTAAAAATGTTATGTTCTATCTGAATCATTAAAGAACATGTTTTTGGTTTTATGTCCCTTTAACTGCTACACATTCATATTTTTAAAGGACCAGTTAACATACGGCTAGATTTAGAGTTTGGCGTTAGCCGTCAAAACCACCGTTAGAGGCTCCTAACGCTGGTTTTGGGCTACCGCTGGTATTTAGAGTCAGTCATTAAAGGGTCTAACGCTCACTTTGCAGCCGCGACTTTTCCATACCGCAGATCCCCCTACGCCAATTGCGTATCCTATCTTTTCAATGGGATCTTTCTAACGCCGGTATTTAGAGTCGTGGCTGAAGTGAGCGTTAGAAATCTAACGACAAAACTCCAGCCGCAGAAAAAAAACAGGAGTTAAGAGCTTTCTGGGCTAACGCCGGTTCATAAAGCTCTTAACTACTGTGCTCTAAAGTACACTAACACCCATAAACTACCTATGTACCCCTAAACCGAGGCCCCCCCACATCGCTGCCACTCTATTAAATTTTTTAACCCCTAATCTGCCGACCGCACACCGCTGCCACCTATGTTATCCCTATGTACCCCTAATCTGCTGCCCCTAATACCGCCAACCCCTATATTATATTTATTAACCCCTAATCTGCCGCCCCCGCTATCGCTGACACCTACATATTTTTTTAACCCCTAATCTGCCGCTCCGTACACCGCCGCAACCTACATTATCCCTATGTACCCCTAATCTGCTGCCCCTAACACCGTCGACCCCTATATTATATTTATTAACCCCTAATCTGCCGCCCCCAACGTCGCCTCCACCTACCTACAATAATTAACCCCTAATCTGCCGACCGGACCTCACAGCTACTCTAATAAATGTATTAACCCCTAAAGCTAAGTCTAACCCTAACACTAACACCCCCCTAAGTTAAATATAATTTAAATCTAACAAAATAAATAAACTCTTATTAAATAAATTATTCCTATTTAAAGCTGATCGGAACAGCCAATAGAATGCGAGCTCAATCTGATTGGCTGATTGGATCAGCCAATCGGATTGAACTTGAATCTGATTGGCTGATTCCATCAGCCAATCAGATTTTTCCTACCTTAATTCTGATTGGCTGATAGAATCCTATCAGCCAATCGGAATTCGAGGGACGCCATCTTGGATGACGTCCCTTAAAGGAACCGTCATTCGTCGGGAAGTCGTCGGTGAAGATGGATGTTCCGCGTCGGCGGGATGAACTACATGGATCCGGAAGAAAGAAGATTGAAGATGCCGCTTGATAGAAGACTTCAGTCGGATCATGGACCTCTTCAGCTCCCGCTTGGATGAAGACTTCAGCCGGATCATGGACATCTTCAGCCCCCCACTTGGGCTTGGATCAAGACATCGGAGGCTAGTCTGGATCGATCGGTGAACCCGGCGTGGTGAAGACAAGGTAGGGTGATCTTCAGGGGCTTAGTGTTAGGTTTATTTAAGGAGGGTTTGGGTTAGATTAGGGGTATGTGGGTGGTGGGTTGTAATGTTGGGGGGGATATTGTATGTTTTTTTTTACCGGCAAAATAGCTGAATTCTTTGGGGCATGCCCTGCAAAGGGCCCTTTTCAGGGCTGGTAAGGTAAAAGAGCTTTTCTATTTTAATTTTAGAATAGGGTAGGGCATTTTTTTATTTTGGGGGTCTTTGTTATTTTATTAGGGAGCTTAGAGTAGGTGTAATTAGTTTAAAATTATTGTAATATTTTTCTAATGTTTGTAAATATTTTTTTTTTTTGTAACTTAGTTCTTTTTTATTTTTTGTACTTTAGTTAGTTTATTTCATTGTATTTATTTGTAGGTATTGTATTTAATTAATTTATTGATAGTGTAGTGTTAGGTTTAATTGTAGGTAATTGTAGGTATTTTATTTAATTAATTTATTGATAGTGTAGTGTTAGGTTTAATTGTAACTTAGGTTAGGATTTATTTTACAGGTAATTTTGTAATTATTTTAACTATTTTAGCTATTAAATAGTTCTTAACTATTTAATAGCTATTGTACCTGGTTAAAATAATTACAAAGTTGCCTGTAAAATAAATATTAATCCTAAAATAGCTACAATATAATTATAATTTATATTGTAGCTATATTAGGATTTATTTTACAGGTAAGTATTTAGCTTTAAATAATTTAATAAGAGTTAATTTATTTCGTTAGATTTAAATTATATTTAATTTAGGGGGGTGTTAGTGTTAGGGTTAGACTTAGCTTTAGGGGTTAATACATTTATTAGAGTTGCTGTGAGGTCCGGTCGGCAGATTAGGGGTTAATTATTGTAGGTAGGTGGAGGAGACGTTGGGGGCGGCAGATTAGGGGTTAATAAATATAATATAGGGGTCGGCGGTGTTAGGGGCAGCAGATTAGGGGTACATAGGTATAATGTAGGTTGCGGCGGTGTACGGAGCGGCAGATTAGGTTAAAAAAAATATGCAGGTGTCAGCGATAGTGGGGGCAGCAGATTAGGGGTTAATAAGTGTAATGCTAGGGGTGTTTAGACTCGGGGTACATGTTAGAGTGTTAGGTGCAGACTTAGGAAGTGTTTCCCCATAGGAAACAATGGGGCTGCGTTAGGAGCTGAACGCTGCTTTTTTGCAGGTGTTAGGTTTTTTTCAGCTCAAACTGCCCCATTGTTTCCCATGGGGGAATCATGCACGAGCACGTTTTTGAAGCTGTCCGCGTCCGTAAGCACCGCTGGTATCGAGAGTTGCAGTGGCGGTAAATTATGCTCTACGCTCCCTTTTTGGAGCCTAACGCACTGAAAACGCAGCCATTCTGTGATACCTAAATACCAGCGGTATTTAAAAGGTGCGGGGAAAAAAAAACATGCGTTAGCTACACGGGTCGTTACCGACAAAACTCTAAATCTAGCCGATTGTATATTTGCATAATCAACAAATGCAAGATAACAAGACAATACAATAGCATTCACTCTGAATTTCAAATGAGTAGTAGATTTTTTTCTAACAAATTTCAAAGTTATGTATAATTCCACTCCCACTGTACCATGTGATATATCAATCAGCCAATCACAAATGTATATACATATAGTCTGTGAATTCTTGTACACGCTCAGAAGGAACTGGTGACTCAAAAAGTGTAAATATAAAAGACTGTGCACATTTTTTTTTAATGGAAGTAAATTGCAAAGTTGTTTAAAATTACATGCTGTATCTGATTCATGAAAATTTAATTTGACCTGAGTGTCCCTTTAAGAGACAGTTTTGAGTTGAATGTACCTTTAAGCAGACAAGATTACAGTATTGAGAATATTTTTGCATACTGAACACAATGAAATCAGGAACTTAGAGAAAAGAAACTGACAACGGGGAACTATAGTGCCTCCGGCATTTGACTTTGGAACATGCCAATGCTATTTTAAATAATGAATATTAATGTGATAAAGAATCTGTGAACTTGTGTAGGTGGCAAAAAACATATTCTTGGCTTAGTTACAAAAATTACACAACCCCCACCCCCCCAAAAAAAAAACTCTCCACTTGCAAAATAGATATCGAACAGTCGCAGCATAAATTATTAGACTGTATTAAATATCCATGTTAAATTTAGAAAGTTAATTGCTCTATATTTGAAAGTATCTTTGTTATTATCTGTATTTTTTTAAAGATTAGTTGCACAGTGCTGAGATTTTTCTTTTTTTCTTTCAACACTGACTGTTTTTGCACAGCGGGAGTGAATGTGTTAAGTTGACTATATTATTGTGCCATTTTAAAGGGACAATTAGTGTTGAAAATGAGTCCCCATATTGAGTTAGTTCAAGGCAAACACACTGGGCCCCATTTATGAAGCTGCATAAGCTAAGGCAAGTCTGTACAACCTTACGACCTGTACAACCTTACAGGTTGCGGACCTCAACAATCCACACGTTTGTAAGGAATAACTGACAAGCCCTGCTCTCACGCCATTGGTCACAGATGTTGTTTGTTCTCTGTCTCTATTTATTATAAAACAAGAAAGTGCTTGTTCCGTACCACCCTCTGCTCTCATGTGACCAATCCCATGAGAGAAGTATCTGCTAAAGACCCCAAGCTATCTGCTAAACACCCCTGAGGTGGCAGAGCGGTTAGGAGGGTCCATCCTCTGCTTGCCTTTATTATTGCACTAGGAAATGCTTGTGCAGAAATGCCCTCTGTTTCCATGTGACCAATCACATGTGAGATGTTCCTGTCACTCATCCCAAGTAAATGAGTTCAGGTGATTTAAGTTTGCAATCTCTGAGGAGCACTGTTTCTAAACTAGCGGTTGACAGTCTCACATGAGCAAGCCTGCACAACAAGGGCTCAAAGTTGTATCTGCAGCTTGATAAATGGAGCCCAAAGGCTTAGCTTGTTAAAGGGTAATGTTGTCCATGAACAGCAGAGTGTCCCTTCAATAAATCAAAGCCTTGTTTCTCCTTCTTCTTGCCTCTGGAGATACAATCTGCACATTCAGGGGCAGATGTATCATTGTGCTGATGGACAGGGATCATATGTAAGGAACCTGTCACTGAGATTGCAAAATTATGAGGCACATTCAATTCGCATATTTATCATTGTGTGAGCATCTGCTCATACAATGCCCCCCCCCCCTGCACTGGTGGTGGAGCTAGATTATGAGTGGAGCGCTATTTATTGCTTCTGCTTGCACGTTAACGCCGCTAAAAGTAAGCTTTTTGTGCGTGTCAGGTAGCATTTGTATTACAAATTGAAAGTAAAAATTTTTCACTTGCACTGTAACCCGACACACCAAAAAGAAGCCAAACTTCAAATATCGTGATTGCGTTAACGTACTCCCCTATAGAATTCAATTATTAATATTTCACATTCCAAGGTTCTTCACATAGAACAATATGTTCTATTAATTGCATAAATGTGCTCTTACATGTTTTCATCTCCTTGACTGTAATTTATCAGTATTGACAGTAGCTGCCTAATGTGTTTGCATGCAGGTTAATTCGCGTAACTAATAGCGCTCCATTTATGAAGTTGAGGATACAGCGCTTAAGCAATCACATTTACTTTCAACTTGTAATTAGAGCGGAAAAAACAGAGGCACGCAAACACTAACAATAAACCCCTTTTCACTTGTGTGTATATGTTAGCGCTCCACTCATAATCTATATTTGCAGTTGAACTTGAATTATCCTCAGCAATCAGATTCTTATAAACTGTGTAAAAATTAATATTATGACATCCGCGATAAATCCGACATCGATTGAGCACAGCTGTTAGTGCGCCACTCGTAATCAGCTCGCCACTCATAGGGGTCAATTTATCAAGCTCCGTAAGGCTCCCTCCATAAGGTTCGCTGCTCCATAACCTGCTCTGAGCTGGTGGACAGAAATCAACCCGATCAAATACGATCGGGTTGATAGACACTCCTGCTAGCGGACAATTGGCCGCAAATCTGCAGAGGGTGGCATTGCACCAGCAGTTTACAAGAACGTCTGGTGCAATGATAAATTTATCAATGTGCAGCGGACATAATACGCTACATCATATCATGTTCGCTTGCACATTAATAAATTGACCCCATAATCTGGCCCTTAGTCTGAAGTAATTTTCATATGCCAACTCTACATTGGCTGCAATTGTTTGGAAAACAATAGGGTGCTCACCTCATGATAAACCTCCTCAGCTCAATATACTAAAAGAAAAAGGAGTTGAGTGAGGTCCTGCATGCACCTGAAGGAAGACACAGACTAAGCGAGCGGTGAAGTTGAGCGATTCAGACCTACGTGGTGATGAGCTTTCATTGCGCTTTTAGCATGAGCCTGTCTATTTTAGCAGCGGATATTTTCAGCATTACAAACATCTACAAAAGTCTGGGATGTGCTTTCTCTCTATTTCTTTTTAGTATAGATGCATTTGTTGCTTACATTTCCAAGCTATTCTAATCTATTAGAAGTCTTTGAATGAGTATAACTGTCTTGAATACATATATGATATCACATACAATGTTGGGTAAAAAAAATTTAAAGAAAAATTAAAAACAAAATAACAAAAGTACTCAGAGGTTCCAGTCTCTATATTTTATTGTGTTTAATTCAAAGCATATAAATACTTGGAAACCAAAGGCCGCTTTTCTTCAAGTATGTAAAGCACCAGGAAGCAGTAAAATACAAAAGGAGAAAGGCGCTCCAATGGAACAATGTCTCACATTTAATACAAATGGATGTCTCTCACAAACAATGTACTATATAACTGCAATCCTCTCAGTCCAGGCGGAGAGCCAACGGTTCCTTTGTAGTGTAATCTTCATACAGGAAGAAATCCACCAGTAGGGATATAAATAGTTAAAAGAACTAACAAAGAGTCTTAAAAAGGAAAATAATTACCACAGAGGGTTCATAGAAAAAGAGCCCAGTCTACCTGAAAAAATAATCAAACTAAATGATTGCAATGCATTTCTTGACGATAACAACCCTGTTTTATCAGATATATAACATGCAATTTGAAACAACCTTTATAAATAGTATAAAACAATTATTGTGTCATAAAAATAATTGTGTTTCACAAGCATTTCAAAGGGATTTTCTAGACTTGCACAGACACAATAAATGCTGAGACTAAGCAGAAGTAAACCATGGCGGCTAATTGATCAGTATTGATAGTAGCTACCTAATGTGTTTGCATGCAGATTAATTCACTTAACCAATAGGGCTCCATTTATGAAGTTGAGGATACAGCTAAGGAGTTGTTGTGAAGCAGGCTCACTCGTGTGAGTGTTAACAAAACGAGTTAGAGCATTTCCCTTTTACAATAGAATGACCATTTTTTGCAGTAATAAAGTGTGTTTAGGTTTTGTACACTTTTATTAAAGATTTGAACTAGATTTGAAGCCCTGTTTGGTTTCCAAAGGGTTACAGAATATTTAACTTTTCTAAGCTATATGTAGAATTTCACCACATATTTCCTGTAAGCCTATACCGTGTATTTACTAAGGGGCCGATTTATGAAAGTGCGAAAGGACATAATCCACTGTAGCGATCATGTCCGGCGCATATCGATAAATGCCATGCAATGCTTGTGCAATGCCGCCCCCAGCACATTCATGGCCAATCGACCGCTAGCAGGGGGTGTCAATCAACCTGATCGTATGCGATTGGGCAGATTGCTGTCTGCCGCCTCAGAGCAGTCAGATGAGTTAAGGAGCAGCGGTCTTAAGACCACTGCTCCTTAACTCCTGTTTCCGCGAGAGCTTGAAGGCTATTGAGGAAACAGGTGTTTACGGCCCCATTCGGGCCGTGATAAATAGGCCCCTATGACTTGAATGATCTCTTCAGCCTCATTATCCCCATGTTCTCTATTTGCTAAAATGTTTCATACCTCTCATTTCTATAGCATTGGAGGGACTGGAGAGACCTTTCCCTGTTTACTGCATATCAATACCCATAATAATAGCAGCATGGCAAGTATAGAGTATACTCAGAAGTTTATTTACATAGGCAAGTATAGGTTTTAGGCCATATTACAAGTGGAGCACAAACATTTGCGCACAAGCAATAAGGTGTTTATTGCGGATATTTGCCCTCATAAGGCTCATCGCTCATATTACGAGTTAAAAGTAAACGCAATCACTTGATCGCAATCGAGATTTACGCTAGAATGATTACCCGACTTCAGGGCTCTGGTTTACTGCTTTGTGAAACAAACAAGTTGCACAAAACACATCCAAAATACATTACAATGTTACACTCATAATAACACAATCTAATAAATATTATTCACAAACAAAATTGCACACAAAAGTTATAAATGCTCACATATATGAATATATATATATATATATATATACTGTGTATATACCCTGTATATATATATATTTATTTATGAGTACATATGTATGTATTTATGCATTTATATGTGTGTATATATGTATTTACAGATGTTAATGTATAGCTTTGAATACAATGAAGTGTTCACATCTGCTTGCCAGAGTACTTTGCCCTGTTAACCGTAACCTTAGATTGAACCTTAACCTAATACCTAAAACCCTAGCCCTAATCAAGTCCCTAATGCTAACCATATTCCTAGGCATGAGCCTATCTCTAGCCCTCACTTAATCCCTAGGGGCCAATTTATCATATGTCTGTCCGACATGATCTGCTCTGCGGATCATGTCCGACAGACATCGCTGAATGCCAACAGCATACGCTGTCAGCATTTAGCATTGCACAAGCAGTTCTGGTGAAATGCTTGTGCAATGCCCCCCCACTGCAGATTTGTGGTTAATCAGCCGCTAGCAGGGGGTGTTAATCAACCCGATCGTATATGATCGGGTTGACTGCTGTCCGCGCTCAGAGTCGGCAGACCAGTTAAGGCGCAGCGGTCTTAAGACCGCTGCTTCTTAACTTCTGTTTCTGGCGAAGCTGAAGGCTTGTGCGGAAACAGATGTAGTAGGCACCATACGGTGCTTAATAATTCAGCCCCCTAGCCGTAACTCTAGCCCTGCCTTACCCCTATCATTAAGTCTAACCCTAGCCCTTATACTAACCTTACTTTGCTCTATGATGAGATCTCCAGTCACATCATTCTGGCCACAAGTTTCTTGTCATCTCTGGAGCTGCAATGTTACAGCTGGATACTTCTGTTTTTTTTTAACAATAAAGTTTTTAACACAAGTTCCTCCATCCCCCTATGGAAAGATAATTGCTAAACACATTATTGTATAAATTTCTACCGAAACCAGTTGACATTCCAGCCCTGTTTCCTTCTACAATTGCATGTAATTATGTTCCTGCATTAAGTATAATTATTTTGTCTTCTTGTTTTCTCTCATTTTTTTTACATTGCAATCACCTTTGTTCTGTTCTCTTCTTAACCCTCATCCCTTTTATTCATATCAGATTGATTATAACTTTTTTTTTTTATTGCTGACCCTTGTCTGCTCCTGGCATACTTGACGTTAATTACCCTGACTGCTCATTATCAGGATTATAAAATGATACATATTGCTATCCATTTCTTTGCTTTTATTGTGGCTTTCTGTCATTACAAAAGAGATGTTGAAATAGAGGAAAAAGTCTTGTAAAGTAGAAGTCTGACATTTTTCATGAAGCAATTTTCTTATTGTGTTCAGCTATATTGTAGCATTTAAATGGCCAGAAAACACAACAAGAGTTTATTTAGTAAAATGTTTAGTTATGCAAAATAAAATAACTTTTTACTATTTATTTTTGCCCCTTTTTCATGTTATTGTAGCTCTAAAAATTGTGGATTTTCTAATTCTTAGAACTTGAAATGCACCCTGCTGACACCTCAAGGCTAACTCTGCTACTTATTTTTTCTTTATTCAATAACAACTGCAAAACAATGCATCTTATACTAACATACAACAAGATGTGAATTTGTTTTAACCCCTTAAGGACCAAGGCCATTTTTCAATTTCTTTCCCTTAAGGACCAGGGCTATTTTTACATTTCTGCGGTGTTTGTGTTTAGCTGTAATTTTCCTCTTACTCATTTACTGTACCCACACATATTATATACCGTTTTTCTCGCCACTAAATGGACTTTCTAAAAATACCATTATTTTTATCATATCTTATAATTTACTATTAAAAATATTATAAAATATGAGGAAAAAATGGAAAAAAACACACTTTTTCTAAGTTTGACCCCCAAAATCTGTTACACATCTACGACCACCAAAAAACAACCATGCTAAATAGTTTCTAAAATTTGTCCTGAGTTTAGAAATACCCAATGTTAACATGTTCTTTGCTTTATTTGCAAGTTATAGGGCAATAAATACAAATAGCACTTTGCTATTTCAAAACCACTTTTTTTCAAAATGAGCGCTAGTTATATTGGAACCCTGATATCTGTCAGGAATACCTAAATATCCCTTGACATGTATATATTTTTTTTTAGAAGACATCCCAAAGTATTGATCTAGGCCCATTTTGGTATATTTCATGCCACCATTTCACAGCCAAATGCGATCAAATAAAAATATTTTTTCAATTTTTCACAATTTTTTTCAAAAACTTTAGGTTTCTCACAGAAATTATTTACAAACAACTTGTGCAATTATGGCATAAATGTTTGTAAATGCTTCTCTGGCATCCCCTTTGTTCAGAAATAGCAGACTTATATGGCTTTGGAGTTGCTTTTTGGTAATTAGAAGGCTGCTAAATGCCACTGCGCACAACACACGTGTTTAATGCCCAGCAGTGAAGGGGTTAATTAGGGAGCATGTAGGGAGCTTGTAGAGTTAATTTTAGCTTTCGTGTAGTGTAGTAGACAACCCAAAGTATTGATCTAGGCCCATTTTGGTATATTTAATGCCACCATTTCACCGCCAAATGCGATCAAATAAAAAAAAAAGTATTTTTTTCGCAATTTTAGGTTTCTCCCTGAAATTATTTACAAACAGCTTGTGCAATTATGGCACAAATGGTTGTAAATGCTTCTCTGGTATCCCCTTTGTTCAGAAATAGCAGACATATATGGCTTTGGCTTTGCTTTCTGGTAATTAGAATGCCGCTAAATGCTGCTGCGCATCACACGTGTATTATGTCTAGCAGTGAAGGGGTTAATTAGGGATCTTGTAGGGAGCTTGCAGGGTTAATTTTAGCTTTAGTGTAGAGATCAGCCTCCCACCTTACACATCAGACCTCCTGATCCCTCCCAAACAGCTCTCTTCCCTCCCCCACCCCACAATTGTCCCCGCCATCTTAAGTACTGGCAGAAAGTCTGCCAGTACTAAAATAAAAGGTGTTTTTTTTTGTTTTTTGTTTTTTGAGCATATTTACATATGCTGCTGTGTAGGATCCCTCTTAGCCCCAAACCTCCCTGATCCCCCCCCAAACAGCTCTCTAACCCTCCCCCTTTACATTATTGGGAGCCATCTTGGGTACTGGCAGCTGTCTGCCAGTACCCAGTTTACAAATTTTTTTTTATATTTTTTATATTTTCCCCACTTTTCTGTAGTGTAGCTCCCCCCCCCCAAGACTAAACCCCCACCCCCTCCCAGATCACTTCAATTAACATATTTATTCCCCCTCTCTACCTCTAAATACAACCACACTGTTCCATAGTGTAACGGTTCCCACCCGCTCCCTCCCCGTGCACGCGCCCGCCCGCCCGCCTCCCCTGTGCACGCGCGCGCATCCGTGCGCGCCCCCCAGCAATCCCGCCCACGATCCCGCCCACCGGTAAGCAATCGATCGCCGCCCACCCGCCTCCCACGTCTGCTCCCACCCACCAACGATCGCGGCATCGATGTCCGGTGCAGAGAGGGCCACAGAGTGGCTCTCTCTGCATCGGATGGGGAAAAATGTAATTGCAGTGATGCCTCGATATCGAGGCATCACTACAATAACTGGAAAGCGGCTGGAAGCGATCAGGATCGCTTCCAGTCGCTTTCAACCCCAACGTCGTACAGGGTACGTCGCTGGTCTTTAAAGACCAGTTTGTGCAAGACGTACCCTGTACGACGCGTGTGGTTAAGGGGTTAAAAATGTTTTGGACTTAGCTAATATTCTATAGCAACACAAAATAAATGTCTTGTAATGAATGTTTACTTTCCCTTTGAAAGATCGGTTTAGTTTCTGAGATATATGGATTTTAGCTGTGAAAGAGTTAAAAGGATATGAAAGTTAAAAATTAATTTTTTATGGGTTAGATAGAGCATACCAATTTAATAAGCTCCAATGTATTGCAATAGTTGCTAAGTTGAATCAGGCCTGCTTTCCATCATATTAGAAGCAGGAGTTACCAGACCACTGCTTCTGACCCTTTTCACCACCTCTGAGATTACAGATATAAATTACCTCAACACGTTTGTTTGGGGTGATTGACAGTCCCAATCACATGAGAGAAGGGGGCAAGTGTATCTGTGTAATGATACATCCAGGCAGCGGACGTACAGGTCCCACTGCCCATTTGCCGCAAAACTGGGTGAGCTGGTTCCCATGTCAGGAAACTTGTCTGCCCTATCTTTGCACATGGGGCCCTAAACATAATTGAGTTGTCTCTTTTTTATGCACTTGTTGATTATTCAAATTTACTGTATTTAATGGTCCTTTCAGCATATATTTCCGAATATATTTAGAACATCCCATTTTTAACACAGTAAATGTTAAATATATGATACTCACATATACACATACATATTCCGTTGCTCACTTACATTAAGGGGCCGTAGCACCATAGATAAGGGGACTGGTATGGAAACCACTACTGAAACAGCACAACAAATTGAATCTTGCTATTGAGCATTACAACAAAACTCCCCATCAGTTAACAATTAACAAGTTAAAGAAACTTAAACATAATTTTTTATTCATGCGTTATAAGCAATCAAGCAATAAATTGCGAGATGTCAACATTTAAAATTTGTTTTAAAATCATATAATAGTACCATTTTGTTAGTGCAGATTACAGTAATCACAGTGTAGAGTGTTGCAGGATCATTTCAATGTCATCATACTTAAAGGGACGTCCCTGACAAAATTTGTATCTACAAAGATACATTTCAGTTTTGAATAGAAGCATATCTATAGTATATATGTATTAGCAAAAATGCTTCTAATGAAAACTTTAGCTGATTCAAAAGTGTATTTAAGTATGCACCATGCACCAGCATTTGCCCAGAGAGCCTAAGGTGTTTGTACCATATGGTAATAACTCAATTTAATTGCTGACATGATACAAGCTTCACTATACGTCACATGCACGTGCCGAGAAAAATACTAACACTAAAACAGTGCTAACATTTACTGGAAGCATTTTTGCCAATTCAATGTATATTGCAAATATGTTTCTATTCACAGACATAATTCATCTATGTTTATTTAAATTTTGAACAGAACGCCCCTTTAAGTATAAGGTAGCCAATCCATCCTCTTTAGCTGGAATGGACCAAGCACAATTTTTATGCACAAGAAAGAGTCATTGTAAGTAAATCTTTTATTCAGTAATACAGTTTAAGTTTTATGAGAGATTGTAAATTATAATCCCTTATATATATATAATAGAAGTCCATTTATTCATCATTCTGATCTATCTTCATTAGATGTACATGATTTTATCTGTGTCCCTATTTTTTTGATTTCAGTGTGTAAAACATACATCATCTGCGTGCCCCGTGGTCACAGACCTGTCAAAAAGCCAAATCAGATATCAGTTGAACTTTTTTGCTGCAACTATGCTTAGCGTTTCCCTAGTACAGGACTCTCCTTGAAGGCACCTTTAGGCATTTTAAATTGAATCTTATCTCTTTATATATAAAAGGTGTCATAGTCAATCTAACAACACAGGGAAACTTTCATCTCTATGTCCGGCTTTCATTCTGCAAGACTGCACAGTTGGAAACAGTGACAATTCTAAGTCTATCTATGTATGCGTCTATCTATCTATATGTCTGTATCTATCTTTCTATCTATCTATCTATCATCTATCTATCTCTATCATTATTAACTCCTCTACGTCCAGTCTCTAGCAGTCAAAGGAAGGGTTAATGTATGTTTATCTTGATAAATGTCTTTAATAGAAATGTCATATCATCTATCATCTATCTATCATCTATCTATCTATCATCTATCTATCCATCTATCTATCTGTCTGTATCTATATTTCTATCTATCTATCTATCTATCTATCTATCTATCTATCTGTATCTATCTTTCTTTCTATCTATCTATCTATCTATCTATATATTTATCTATCTATCATCTATCTATCTCTATCATTATTAACTCCTCTACGTCCAGTCTCAGGCAGTCAAAGGGTTAATGTATGTTTATCTTGATAAATGTCTTTAATATAAATGTCATATCATATATCTATCATATATCTATCTATCTATCTATCTATCTATCTTTCTTTCTATCTATCATCTATCGATCTATTTATCTATCTATCTATCTATCTTCTATCTATCTATCTATCTACCTATCATCTATCTATCTATCTATCTATTTCTATCATTATTAAATCTTCTACCTCCAGTCTCTGGCAGTTAAAGCGTTTATATATGTTTATCTTGATAAATGCCTTTAATAGAAACATTATATCATCTATATAGCTATCTGTCTATCTTTCTATTTATCTATCTATTATCTACAGTGTATATGTATCTAGCTATCTATCATCTATCTATCTATCTCTATCATTATTAACTCCTCTACTTTCAGTCTATGGCAGTCAAAGGGTTAATGTATGTTTATCTTGATAAATGTCTTTAATATAAATGTCATATAATCTATCTATCTATCTATCTATCTATCTATTATCTATCTATCTTTCTTTCTTAATTTCTTTCTATCTATCATCTATCTATCTATCTGTCTTTCTATCTATTATCTATCTATCCATCTATCTATCTATTTATCTATCTTTCTTTCTTAATTTCTTTCTATCTATCATCTATCTATCTATCTATCATCTATCTATCTATCTATCTATCCATCTATATATCTATCTATCTATCTCTATCTATCATTATCAACTCCTCTACATCCAGCCTCTGTCAGTCAAAGGGTTAATATATGTTTATCTTGATAAATGTCTTTAATAGAAACGTCATAAATGTAAATGTAAAACTGCCACCTTAAGATTATGGTCACATCTACAATAAAAGCCCTTTAATTCTTATGGTTTTCTTTTATATATTTTCTCTGTATTTGCATTAATCACACAGCAATTCGTTTTCTTACAGACAACTTGAAGAAAGTGTGCAAACGTCAGCATTTATATCAGCAGTTTTATTTGACAGATTTTTAGGAAGTATTTCTTTTGTAGCTCCAGTGAAAATATTACAAAATGATGGAGATTGCATAATATAATTTAGCATTCCATGTTTGTTATATTTGCACATTAGAGAATCAAAAATAAATAAAAAAGTTAATCAGATATGGTACACGATTACATTCAAGCTGTAAGATGAAATATGGCATGAAAGCTGAATTTGAACGTTCATGATTGAAATAAAGCATACATAAAAAAATTGATAAATAAATAGAAACAATAAAAAAAATCTGCTGCTTACTTCTTAAAGTTGCTTGAATTTGTTTCATTAAATCTTAATGAGGTTTCCTCAGCATTGTGCAATGTCTTGAGCCCTATATGACAGTTTTTTGTTATCTACGTTAGACATAGTCCCCCTTTTATTATAGTGTGTATGGTCAATGATCTCAAAAATGTAAACTGATCACAAACCTTCAGAGCCTCAAGGGCAATATCGGCTGCTGGGATTTAATCAGTTGCTTGTGCAGCCCAACCACCTGCTGTCTCATAACCAACTGCGCAAGAGCAGGGCTTGTCAGTCATCCTACAGACAAATGAGTACAGGTTGTCTAATCATCTGTAGCCTCTGAGGCTGCTGACACGCTAGAAAGCAGCAGTGGTAAGACCCGTGCATCTTTTGTCATAAGTGAGCACCCATGGGTGTCCAGTGTGGGGAAAATAGGGATCAAATATCCTACTCACCTAGAATTTTGTTCTTTATGTCCAATTATAAGCACCTACTTGAGTCACCCTTTTGATGCCAATTAACTACTATTTTTGAAATGCTGCAAAGCCCAAATGTACAACAAGCAACTTTCTCCTGCTGCAAATGTTGCTGTTACTATTATTATATTTAAGGGAACTTCATTCTGTGGGCTCCTTTGACATTAAAGGGTGTTAAAATAATTAATGAGGGTCTCAGTACTAGAAATGTACGATTCGTTTTGGATCGATTCAGAAATTCGGCCAAATTCATAAAATTCGGGATTCGGATTGATCCGAATTTCAGAATTAAAATAGTGCCGAATCTACCGAATAAATCCAAATTAGTTCGGATTTATTCAGATTTAATCGGTAGATTCGGATGGCCATGGATTACACTAGTATTGTACAGTATATTAGGTTATATCACTCTGCTATGGGTTACACCTAATATACAGTACATAATACTAGTCTAATCCCACCGAAACACTTACCGAAATTCCGAATTTCCGAACCGAATCGAACCAAATCCAGCCGAATTTATATGAATCCGAATCAATCCGAAACGAATCCGAACCGAATTGATTACAATTTTTCTGAATTCGAATCGATCCGGACCGAAATTCGAAAAATCCAAATCGATACGAACCAAATTTTTTCGCAATTGCACATATCTACTGATGCCACCTTTGATGCAGGACTTAGTTGTTAATGTTTTCTTGCCATTCAATTTTTTTTTTCTCTGATTTGTTTGACCTTGCTCAGTCCTAACCCATGTTCCTGACTCTCACACTGACCTGTTTTCAAACTTTATTTTAATTATGGATTTTTCACCTTCTCAGAACTTATATAAAAAAGTACATACTGTTATATCACAAAATGTAGACCTTTATATAGAGGCAATTAGGGAGCGTTTTAGTTTAAGGGAATCAAACACATAAAAAGACAACAAAGAACTTTGACAAGGAGTTTTGCAAAAGAAGGAAGTAAACTTGGAATTTTAGATGATGCTATAAAAAAATGTTATTTTACAATTTGATACAGTTTGGTTCAACAAAATTATTTTTACAAGTCATCTTCATTTACACAGTCTAGCTCAATACATTGAAAGATTTTATTTATTAGCTAAAGGGACAATCAATACCAACATTGTTATTGTTTAAAAAGATAAATAACGCCTTTACTAGCCATTCCCCAGCTTTGCACAACCAACATTGTTATATTAATATACGTTATAACCTTTAAACCTCTAAATCTCTGCCTGTTTCTAAGCCACTACAGACAGCCTCTTATCACATGTTTTTTTATTAGCTTTTCACAACAAGAGACTGCTAATTCATGTGTGCCATATAAATAATGTTGTGCTCTCTCCCGTAGAGTTGTGGCTGACATTGCACTAATTGGCTAAAATGCAAGTCAATAGATAATAAATAGTCATGTGATCAGGGGTGGTCAAAAGAGGCTTAGATACAAGGTAATCACAGAAGTAAAAAGTATATTAATATAACAGTGTTGGTTATGCAACAATAACAATTTTGGAGCTGACTGTCTCTTTAAATCACAGTGGGAGTAAAGACAGTAAACTGTCAGATATATCAAAATGATTAACTAAATAAGAGTACAAGAGTACAAATATAAAGGGGTATCAAACCCCAAATTTTTTCTTTCATGGGTAAGATAGATCATGCAGTTTTAAACAACTTTCTAATTTACTTCTATTATCAATTTTTCTTCATTTTCTTCATATCTTTTGTTGAAAAGCAGGGGCATATGCTTAGGAACCGGCTCATTTTTGGATCACTATATGGCAACAGTTTTGCAAGAATGGAGCACTAGATGGCAGCACTATTTCCTGCCATGTAGTATTCTAGATGCCTACCTAGGTATCTCTCCAACACAGAATATCACAAGAATGAAGCAAATTTCATAACAGAAATAAACTGGAAACACTTTTTAAAACTGTATGCTCTGCCTGAATAAACAAAGATCATTTTTTGGTTTCATATCCCTTGAAATGTTTGAAATAAAGATTTTACATGTTTAAAAAATAAGGGAAAAAAATGTTATAAGAGCAGATAAATAAGGATGAGACTGTAAAAATGTTTGGCCAAATTAAGGAGATTTCCTTGAAATAAGGGAGGGATGGCAACACTAAGTAGCCCCAGGGCACTTAAAGGGACATTCCAGACAAAATTGGAATCCACGTTGATGCATTTCAGTTTTGAATAGAAGCATTTTTGTAATATAAATGTATTATCAAACATGCTACTAATAAAAGCTGTAACTGTTTCAAAAGTGTATTTAAGTATGCACCGTGCACCAGCATTTTGAACACAACACTTGTTGAGAAAGCCTAAGATGCTTTACCATCTGGTAATGACTCAATTTGTTAATTTCTGACATGATACAACCCCCACTGGCACTCAATGCAGCTGCAGTATTTAAAATGTCGGTGCACTGAGAATATCTAGCTATGCTTCACATGCACCAGCAGAGAATAATGCTAACTCTAAAACAGTGATAATTTTTAATAGAAGCAGTTTTGCCAGTACATTTATATTGCATATATGTTTCTATTCAAAGATGTAATTCATCTATGTGCATTTAAATTTTGACCGGATTGTCCCTTTAATGCCATGCATAAAAGACGTCTATGGCAATGTGGTGAAAAACTCACATCAACTATTGTTTGAGCTTGATGGTGGGCTTCACTTACATATGTTCTTTTGTATTTTATTGAAATTTGAGTTAAAAAACACTTTACACATACATACAGTACATACACTATTATACCTACATAAACACAATATTTTTAGAAGTATTTTGTTCTGTATTTAAGCACTTAAAGGGTCAGTATACCTTACATTTTTCTCCACTTTAATTTGTTTCCAATTAACCATTTACCTGTGTGAGTGTGTTAAATTGTTTACAAATAGCTCCTTTAACTTGATTTCAGTGTTTGAAAAAGCTGATTTTGCCTGTGGTATACCTACCTATTCTGAAGTCTCTATACTTAAGTATTGGTTAAAGAAAACCTGTGTAAACATAGTCAGAAAAAGAAGTTACAATCCCAATAGGAGCTAAAAGAGATAAGCAATATAATGTTAACTATTAATTTTTCTAAGTATTAAGCTTTGGTTTACAGAGATAATAAAAAGAAGCATGTGTGAGTACAGAAAGTGATAATCTAAGGATATCCAATGTCCCTGCAATATCAACCCAGCTATTTCAAATACAAACAAACATAAAGGAGCAAGTTATCATACATTTTATACTTTGCATATGGTACAACACACCAATGGAAACATATTAAGGTAAAGACAATTTTACAATGCACTGTCCTTTTAATAATCTACATAAAATGAGTGATAGTAGCAGGGCTGCCACTAGAAATGTTGGGACCCCTGACTGAGCCAGTGGTCAGCCCCCCCCATATATTTTGGCCAAAAAATATTAAGCCTGCCAACACGTCACATGTTTCATATACTAAAATTAACTGAAAGGTGCAATGTGAAATACATGTCATACTCCGCAGCATGCATAACAAGTCATTGGTAAATGGCAACATATCATTGGAAAATCAACACACAAAATCAATTAAAGGGACATAGAACCCCATAAACAACTTTCTAATTACTTCTGTTATCACTTGTACTTAATTCTCTTGGTATCCTTTGCTGAAGGAGCAGCAATGCACAACTGGGAGCTAGCTGAACACATCAGGTAAGCCAATACCAAGAGACATATATGTGTGCAGCTTCCATTTAGCAGCTCACTCCGAGTAGTGCATTACTGCTCCTGAGCCCACCTAATTATTCTCTTCAACTAAGGATACTGATAGAACCAATTAGAATGTTGTTTAAAATAGCTTGCTCTAACTTACTGGTTTTCAAACCTGTTCTTAGGCCTCCCTAACTGTCTAAAAGGCCACATTTTTAGGATATCTGAACTGGAGCACAAGAGAAATAATTTGCTGATTAGTAAACATGGTTATTTACCTGCTCTCATCCAAGGTAATCCTGAAAACCTGACCTGTTGGGGAGGTCTGAGGACAGGTTTGAAACCAGTGCTAAGGGGGGGGGGGGTTCTGGAACACGGTCAGAAACTTCCTGGGAACACTACATTTTTTATTGGAACTAATACAATTTATATTTTTTAATTTTACACTAACTGAGTAGAGCCTGCTATTTTTGCACTTATCCAGTTGAAACCAGTGCTCTATCTGAATCATTGAAGTTTAATTTTGACTTTACTGTCCCTTTAAAATCTAAAAACAATGCAAAAAAATTCCATGATAAAAAGTTTGTCAAAATATTTGACTTTTTGATATAGTTTAAATATTTCACTTGCAACATAGGGTGGTTGCAAATGCTGAATAACTCTAGCCAGAGAAAAGTATATTTCCATTAGCAAAAATGGTTCTAGTAAAATGTATTTCCTTCAACAAGCCCTTTAAGTCACAGCTTCCTTTATATTCAGCAAAAAAAAAAAAGAAGGTTACAGGAACTGTAGATTTTTTTTAACATAACACCAAACCAAGGGGTCAATTTATTATTGTCCGAATTGGGTCAATTCACCCTGTTTCCGCATGAGCCTTTAGCCTCACAGGGAACAGGAGTTATAGACCGCTGCTCCTTAACTCATACGCCACCTCTGAGGCTGCGTACATCAATCCCGCCGATTCTATACGATCGGACTGATTGACACCCCCTGCTAGTGGCTAATTGTCTGCAAATCTGCAGGGGGGGGTATTGCACGAGCAGTTCACTAGATGTCTGGCAGACATGATACGCTACAGCGTATCATGTCCGCCAGACTCTAATAAATTGACCCCTAAATCTGAATCTGAACACCAAAAAAGTTTTAAATGAGCTTTTGGAGGGAAAAAATGGAAGCGTTTCATTACTTTGTACATCCACCACCAGACACCAATGTCCTGCAATTTTTCTAGATATATATAAATATATATATATATATTACAGTAGTTTGGTTTGTGCACAAAGTAGTAATGATTTACTAATGTATTTTCTCTAGAAGATCATGTTTAAAAAAGTTTAACACTGACATAAAACCTTTCAAAGAGGGTCTTCTGGAAAAAAATATTCCTTATAAGCAAATCATTACTTTGTACTCCAACCAAACACAAGTATTGCAATCTATAAATATTTTTCTATAGAGTTCAACACCGACATGACACAAACATCTTTTTGAAAGATGAAATGCTTTAAATTTTCTTTTTTTAAAGCAGATAATTTCTTTGTACAACAACCAGATACCAATCTAAGTATTTTTCTATGTTAGTTCAAGTTCAACATTAACTATAAAGCTATGTACAGTATATTATAGATAAAATTGATTTTCCATGAAAAACTAAGTAAAAGCTATTTAATTTGTAACTAGCAGAAAATACACATTGCATAAATGCATACTACATAATTCAATCACATTGGTTGGTAAGGACGATTTCTTAATATTTATTTGTTGGCAGGGATACACTTCTACCACCTTTTACAATAAAAATTGCTTTATTAATTAAAAAAAACACAAATCAATAAAATATTTTTTTATATAGTAAAAAAGTATCGCTGTGTATTAATATAAGGTATCATAACCATCTAAACATACTGAAAATAATTCTGGAATACATTTCTATGAAAATTGGCTATTAAATAAAATTTGTTTTCCAATAAATGTGCCACCAAAAACCTTACATTACATTAAACCTCCTCCAGATTTAATGAAGAATGTATTTTTCATTTGTACTCTAAACCAGCATTGTGTGTATAGCTAAACAATATGAACTTCTCAATTACTGTTATAGTTGTCTAGTTGATTGCTATCCAGACCCGGAAATAATTTCTGTGTAATTGATCTGGTTTAAACCAATATAGCTTAGCTGCTGACTTAATTAGTACTTAATATTATACTTATCAATGTAAAAAATCAGCTAGAAATGGCATTAATTACTTCTCTGCTTTTGAGCACTGCAACACATTGTATTAAAAGAGGTGACTTTTGGATTCAAAGAGGTTAAAAAATATAAAAGTAAGTGTAAAAGTAGGATGTACATTTATACTTATTCTACACTGTGTAGTAGTGCCCCCTCCCTTGTTGTGTCACTGACTGTGAATCTATACCTCTGTCCATGCTCTGTCTCAGTCTTCCTCGGTCATACCAACTTCAAACCACAGCGTCACACCCTGAGTCCCCCAGTGACAGTTTACACAGCATGAGCCTTCCTGCATGTGCCACAGACCCACAGTGCCTATATATTATAGGGCCTAAGGTCCGACCAGTCAGGGAAGATCCCGTGCACTCTATTATACTGCCCCTCGATGGGAGTGACGTAATCGGCAGCTGGGCCTGGTTCTAAAGACCCCCCGTTTAAAAAAAAAAAAAAGGTTTATAAATTAAAAAGAGAGTTTAGTATTTTTTTACAGCACTAAGTGTTGTGAAAACTCATAAACAATTACAGCTATGTGCTATGTCAGTCATGGGCCCGGCCAGGGCCCCTCTAGCAGAAAGGGCCTCTAACTTGGCTGACCATATTGCAGCTTTAAAAAGGGACACATATGAAAAATACATATGTCAGGGCTGTTTTCAGGGCTGTTTAAAGAAATTGTTTTGTATAAGAACCCTCACATATGTATTTTTCATATGTGTTCTTTCTTAAAGCGGCAATATGGTCAGATACCTCTAACTGTAGAAGTCACCCCTGTCACAACCTGATGGCGTCCCTGGAGAGTAGTGCTCCCTGCATTATCTATTACAAGTATAGGGAACACAAAAAAAATGTTGGCTGCAACAAGGTTCTCTGGTTGACCTTTTTTAACAATCTACTTGTAAAACCAAATTGTGAGCTTTTCTTACTACATAACTGGATTGGGTTCTACTTGTAGTCTAGTCCTTGATGTGAAATGCATTACATATCTGTAGTGATAATCAAAATGAATCTGGCTGCAGCAACAGATATACATGGGATTTTTGTATGAAAAAAAGTCCTCCGCTTATTTATTTATTTAACTTGGTTTCTTTTTTTGTATCAGTTATTTTCTTTTGAAGTTCATTAGAATAAGGGCTGTGCCAAGAAAGTTGAAGACAAATACTTTGTCTGTGGAGGAACTGAAACATTTTTTAAAGGCAGGGAATTTTTTTTTTTTCATTTTGCTAAAAAGTTAGCTTGCAAATTATTGAAAATGGTATATATGCTGTGAAGGTGTAAAATTATTTTCTTAAGCGCACAATACACATTTCTTATCATCTGTCTCATTAAATAAAACAGCAGGCAAAACTGTAAGAATTAATATTCTACATTAGTTATATTGTCAGCTATAAGGCAGTAGAAATATATTTATTTTAAAGTGAAAGTAAATTCTGGCCTTCGTTATTAATTACATTCATTAATCTGTAATCCAGTATTACAGTCGCTAACTTTATTTTAATATATTCTTTTTAGTTTTGTGTAAAATTTTATTTAAAAAAGCGTACCCTTTTGTATACTTCCTCCGCCCACCCGCTCATTTCCTGCTTGATCTCCTATACACGTAAGAACAGTCCCACTTGCTCTTACATGTACATCCTTGAGTGTTCATGTTAAGCGTTGTGTATATTGCGCATGCGTAAACAGTATATTGTCCATGCGTAAAAAATTATTGGATAAGCAACCAGCAAATTGTAGCTCTGAAGATAATGCGCATGCGTGTCCCATGAACGGGCTTAGATCAAGAATAAGAATTCCATGAGACACGCATGCGCATTATCAATTGTGGGCGTTAAAAGGAGTCGCTTGGGATGCCAGAGGGGGGCCAATGGAAATGAGAAAAACGATATTCGTCATCACTACATACTTTTTTTTTATATATCCAGGTGGAGGAACGGCGGCATAGGATTGAGATTTAAAAGGTACATTAGGGTGAAATATAGTAAGGATTCAAATAATTGATCAATTAAAGTTATACTTTGTTTTAGCTCTTCTTTGCGATTCTGCATAGTGGTATATACAAGTTTACTTTTCCTTTAAGTCTGTGAACTGTGTTGCTTTACTAACTGGTGAAGTAGGTGTCTCTTTACCATACAAAACCATGGGATTCATTCCTTAATAAATTATAAAGACAGCATGAGAATCCTATTATGAATTTGACTCCATGTTTTAAATATTACAAAGTATGAAAATAAATCTTAAGTTTAGAAAACATTCATTGATTGTGAAGCACAAACAGTTCACAGTTCTACTATTTAAAGAGACACACAAGTGAAAATTAAACATTCATGGTTTTGACAGAGCAGAAATTTTAAGAACATTTAAATTTACTTCCATTACAATTTTTTTTGCTCACTTTCTATCTTTAGTTGAAAAACAAACATACCTAGGTAGACTAAGGAGCAGCAATGAACTGCTATGAGCTAGTTAATGATTGGTGGCTACACACATATGTCTCTTTTCACTGGCTCACTAGAGGGGTTTAGCTAGCTCTCAATAATGCATTGTTGCTTTGGAGCTAACTTTAACTACGTACCAGTGTTAATTTCGCCGACTAAAACTAGACTAAAATGAGTATAAAACTAAAGAAATTATGATGACTAAAATATGACTAAAACTGGCATTTTAGTCAAAAGACTATGGGGCCTATCTATCAAGCTCTGGATAGAGCTTGAGGCCCCGTGTTTCTGGCGAGTGTGCAGGCTCGCCAGAAACACCAGTTATAAAGCAGCGGTCTAAATACCGCTGCTCCATAACCTGTCCGCCTGCTCTGAGCAAACTGACAAAGATCGCCGCAATTCAACCCGATCGAGTACGATCGGGTTGATTGACACCTCCCTGCTGGCTGCCGATTGGCCGCGAGTCAGCAGGGGGCGGCGTTGCACCAGCAGCTCTTGTGAGCTGCTGGTGCAATGTTAAATGCGGAGAGCGTATTGCTCTCCGCATTTAGCGAGGTCTTTCGGACCTGATCCGCACTGTTGGATCAGGTCCGCAAGACCTTTGATAAATAGGGGCCTATGACTAAAACTAAATCAAAATTTGCTGACAAAAACATTTTATGCAAGGTGTTATATAATCAATCCATATCTAATTACTGCTCTTTTGTAAAATGTGCAAAACCTAAATTAATTACATTTTAAGATAAAGACATGTTATATACCACAACAGTTAAATCTGTATTGCATGTTCAAACCTTAATACCATCAATAAAAACAGGTTAATCAACCTTTACTCCAGGAGTATATAATGAGTTTGGAAGTTCTAGAGCAGTGCTAATATCGTTGCCAAAATTTTTTTTGAATCTGTGAACAATCAATTGATTCCTCCTATAGAAATAAGCATAACCTATGAATATGGGTTTAAGTTATGCTGTGCCTGTGCTAGCTGCCGAAATTGTTGTTGTGTTAAGTTACTTGATGCTTGTTTTAATTATTAACAGAGAACTGTTAAAGTTTTTATATTGGGTAATATGTGCAATACAGCCAATACAGTTTACAGTTTTGTTTTTTTAAAGTTGCACTTCTGTTTGTTTATGGAACTTGGTTTTATTTAATTTGAAGTTTAATAAAGCTGTTATATATCACAACGGCTAAATCTGTGTCTGTATTGCAGGTTTAAACCTTAATACCATAAATAATAACAGGTGTTATGTTTACACCTGGAGTATATAATTAGTTTGCAAATTATAGAGAAATGATTAAATATTGCATTACACTTTAACTAAACCCCTTAGATTTTAGTTGACTAAAATCTACTGGAGATTTAGTTGATTAAAATCTACTGGAGATTCAGTCGACTAAAACTAGACTAAAACTAAAACAATTCAGATGACTAAAATACGACTAAATCTAAAATGACATTTTAGTCAAAAGACTAAAACTAAGACTAAATCGAAATTTGCCGTCAAAATTAACACTGCTATGTACTTAGCCTTTTTGCTTGCCTTAAACACACAGTGCATTGTTTCTAACTCATTTTTATATCACTTTAGCCTCTTAAATTATGTTCACTTTGTCCAGCTAATCAGGTGAAGGACAGCTGACCAAAGAAGTATGGAAAAAATAATTTATCTTAATAAACCACTTTAAAATGTATGACTTTGTTTACCATATTTAATTTACCTTTATCTTGCTATTTTAAATAACTATTTTTACCTGCTGAAACCACCACCTGTACTTAAAACTGTTAGACAGCAGTATTGGCTATAGAAAAGCTATATAACAGCTATGCAAACAAAGGGCAGCAGCAGAAATGGGAGTGGGAGAGAGCACAGCAAATTGAAAATGGTGTTCCTGCAGAGGATTTGAATAAAATTAAAGGGACAGTCAAGTCCAAAATAAACTTTCATGATTCAAATAGGGTATGTAATTTCAAACTTTCCAATTCACTTTTATCACCAATTGTGTTTTGTTCTCTTGTATTCTTAGTTGAAAGCTAAACATGACAGTTTCTCACCACTAGAGGGAGTTAGTTCATGTGTGTCATATAGATAACATTAAGCTCACGCACATGAAGTTACCTAGGAGTCAGCACTGATTGGCTAAAATGGAAGTCGGTCAAAAGAACTGAAATAAGCGAGCAGTCTGCAGAGGCTTAGATACAAGGTAATCACAGAGGTAAAACGTGTATTATTATAACTGTGTTGTTAATGCAAACCTGGGGAATAGGTAATAAAGTGATTATCTAGCTTTTTAAGCAACAAAAATTCTGGTGTTGACTGTCCCTTTAACTCTTATTAGCTGCTTGCCATTTAAGCACATTATAGACTTTTTACTTTCTTATGTATAAAGTTATATGCGTCTTCCCTGCAACTGTCACACATCATAAGCTGATATGTCAAGATGTCTGATGTCCTTTTAACAAACCACAGTATACTTAGAACATCAAGAAAAAACTAAATCGCTATTTTAAGTCATAGATTGTTAGAATGACACATTGACAATAATAGCAGAATAATTTCTTAAAATTGAGAGCTAAACTGGCTAGAAAAACACATCATAATAACAGCACTTAAAGTGACACTGAACCCAAATGTTTTCTTTCATGATTCAGATAGAGCATGGAATTTTAAGCACTTTTCTAATTACTCCTATTATCAAATTTTCTTCATTCTCTTGGTATCTTTATTTGAAATGCAAGAATGCAAGTTAAGATGCCGGCCCATTTTTGGTGAACAACCTGGGTTGTCCTTGCTGATTGGTGGATAAATTAATCCACCAATAAAAAGTGCTGTCCAGAATTCTGAACCAAGAAAAAAGCTTAGATGCCTTCTTTTTCAAATAAAGATAGCAAGAAAACAAATAAAAATTGATAATAGGAATAAATTAGAAAGTTGCTTAAAATTGTATGCTCTATTTGAATCACAAACAAAAAAATTGGGTTCAGTGTCCCTTTAACAAAATAAATATAATTATAAAAAAACAACTATAAAGATACATTTTTAAAATTCTGTGTGGCCAATTCAATAATTTGTAGAAAATGCAGAATAACTTGAGAATCATAAGATTCCTTAAGATCTTACAATGTTAATCAAAATGGACACGAATTTCTGCAATTACTTTGACTATGGTTAAAAAAATACATGAGGAAAGGAGTGATTTAAAACAAACAAAAAAAGAAAAGAAAAACACCTTAAACAGTGCACAAGGTTGCTGCAAATGCTGTACATAATATGGATCAATAAACTGTAACTATAAAATAAACGCAGGAAACCATGACTACCACTAACATGAAAAATTGTATTTCCATAACAAATGAGAGCAATAAATTGTGCAAAGTGAATTCAAAGGGGCCTATCTATCAAGCTCTGAATGGAGCTTGACTCTCCGTGTTTTTGGCGAGCCTGCATGCTCGCCAGGAACAGCAGATATGAAGCAGCGATCTAAAGACCACTGCTCCATAACCCTGTTCGCCTGCTCTGAGCTGGCAGACAGACATTGCCGGAATTCAACACGATCGAGTACGATTGGGTTGATTGACATCCCCCTGCTGATTGGCCGCGAGTCTACAGGGGGCGGCATTGCACCAGCAGCTCACAAGAGCTGCTGGTGCGATGCTGAATACGGAGAGCGTATTGCTCTCCACATTCAGCGATGTCTGTCAGACCTGATCCGCACTGTCGGATCAGGTCTGACAGACATATGATAAATAGGCCTCAAAGGCTGATATATGAGTTACTGAGAGTATTATTTGCATGTTCCAATCCAAAACTCCGAGCTGTAGAGGCAATGTTGCTTGTTGAAAACATTTATGGGGAAGATAACTTCTGTGCTATTTTCCATAGCTAATATAACACAATGATGTCTAACTTAGCAATGTATATGGGCTGGATTTTCATTTTTATCCATCATAAGTTACCTTGGGGTTTATCTTACTTATACGCTTCTCTTAACTAGAACTCCAATTGTTTATTTCAGAACAATATAGCTGTTTGTTAGTGGTTTCTTTTGCAAAGTACCTGTGAACCCTAATGCAGGTTGTGACGGATACCCCGACAACCCGCCTGGGTAGCTCCGCCAAACGGGTCCTGCTTCCTCCCTGCCTACTACAGCTATGTATCTGGCAAGTCACCACAGCCAGCAGCCACCCCTGATGCCCGACAGCACCAGTATTCAGGGTCTCACCCTGTGGCAGACTCTGGCTACCCCAACTGGGTAGCTTTGCCAGTGGGTCCTTCCTCTGCCTGGAACAGTCTGCTATGTAGCCCAGCAAAGTGATCTTAGCAGGAGCCCACCCAAATAACTAGACAACTAGCATTTAGGCGGAACAGAAAGTAATTTTATTGGAAAACACACACTCCTTTCATATACAAAGCTCATCTTGATAAGACACTGGATAATCCCACAATTTTCCCACCATTCCCGCCCCTCCAGACAGGCTGACGCCTCCATAGCAGCCACAGTCCCACAGCATCCCAGTACCCAGGGTGGCAGTTTTGGGGTGATCCCGGGGAGCGGCAGCACTTCCCAGGTGTTATTTTAAAGCTCTCGGTCCCCAGAGATACAGTCCGTTGAAGTTGTGGGGGAAGGGGTGTCCAAAACCCACAGTTCCCAAAGGAACTCCCCTCCGGTAATTCCCCCAGCTCTTGTCCTTCCTAGGGGCTACCAATCCCCAAAATAGTGGAGCTCTGGGGCAAAGTTGCAGCTGAAACGACCAGGGGTAAAGTTAGCAGGTGTCCTGCTGTTCTGTGGCCGACCAGGAGTTCCAGGAGCCCGGCCAGCCTGAGAGGGGTTAGGCGGGTGTCCATTGTGGGGATCCCGGCCAGCCTAGGAGGGTTTTTCCCGGTCATAGATCCGCTCTTCCATGACCAAGTGTACACAGCAAAACAACACATAGCACGCATCTGGGAGATCCCGTAACCATGAAATGGCCAAATCTAATGTAACAGGGAGTAAGCCATGTAGTAGGGGGGTGAAGGGTTGCCTTTTCTGTCTGGTATCCATGACACAGGTGTCTAAAGGAAAACATATTTGAAAGAAACTTGGGAAATACATAGGGCTTGATAATGTAAACATCGCCTGCTCAAAGCTACTTTTTCTTGCCTACTCTAGCAGTCCCGGTGGAATGATCGTAAAAAGGGGGCAGGACCTGTGAGTGGCGAGATGGCTCCTATTAAAAGTATTGGAGCTCCCTTTGAGTGCTAATGACGGCACTTACACTCATAATAATACAACCATATAATAACAATTATTTTAAAAAAAATATTGCACACAAAAGTTATAAAGGTTTAAAGATATGAGGTCTCAGGTGTTAGAATAAAAAAGACAGACAAAGGGCTTTAACATTGAGATACATACATATACATGTCTAAAGATGGATATGTATATATATAGATAGATAGGTAGGTAGATAGATAGATATGCCTATATATATGTGTACATATTTATTTATATAGTTAATTATCTATATATGTATTTACAGATGTATATACACATATAAACACATAAATACATATGTACACAAATAAAGGCATATATATTTAAGTGCATTGTACACAAACATTTGTGCTCCACTTGTAATCTAGCCTATAGTATTGTGTCTTCTGTGTATCCTCATCCAGAATCCATAGATGCATAGTTGTAGTACATTTGGCTAATGAATGTATATGTTCTCCACAACAAAATGTTGTTCATAAAATAACCAAACAATCCATCACTAGGATGGGTTACCAAAATGGTATAAAATAGATGCGGGTTGCTTTCGCCAAACTTATAATTTGATAAAGGCTCGTTTGGAGAGTTGAAACGCATAGAAAACCCAACCAGCTTATCGGAAACAGTCACAGACTGACTGCAACACAACTCCCAGGACCCCAGAATCAGTTTTGAATAAAAAAAAAATCCCCTTGAATAAAGGGTAACTGAAGAGGTGGTAGGAGTTAAAACCAGTATCGAGGAAATGTTTTTTGAAGAGTGCGCACACTGAAAGAGGAGTTGATCCTGAATACAGACGTGACCAATCCTGGTCCACGCACACACAAACCCAGTGAAGACTGAGCAAGCAGGTAAGTGGGTAAACACAACAACCGCTACTGCTGCTGGCTAAAAGACGGGGTAAGTGTGAATCCTATCACATACACAAAAGACATTTTCCAATATTGGGAACAAGAACCGGATACAATATTGTGGGATCTTTTTTCAGAAATCTAACATTAAGAAAACTAAACGATATAGTTCCAATTTGACTATACTTCTCTAGCCATTGGAGACAAGTAAACTTAATGCTTACGAGCCCAGGAGAACTATGCACAAGCACTCCTTGGATTAATTTCTAATAGTCAGAATATTCATATGACAATTAATTCACAAATACTGGTTATCAACTTATCCATTTGTATTGATTATCTGTGATATTTGAAGCAGTGACTCTGTGATACATAAAGTTGTAACTCTGTGACACTTAAAGTTAAAAGTTTGGCGAAAGCAACCCGCATCTATTTTAAACAATTTTGGGAACCCATCCAATTGTATTATACAGTCTCAGAGAGCCTATTAGAGTGTTTGTTTGTTTTTTTTTTTTATATAGACACCGGTGTCACTTCATATAAGCTTATTTTTAGACAGAATATATTAGCTTGATTTTATGATTATGGTTATTTTTAGAATGTGTTAATAAACTATCAATTTCATTGCAAAGCATACTTGTGTCAAATTGTGTACTTTATGAGAATTTTTATTATCTATTGGGTACCTCATTTATAAACCACAGACTGCCGTAGGTGCCACCTCCACTTTGATTTTCATTTGTTTGTTCATTCCTAACTGCACTTTGTAGTGAGAGGTGCAGTAAGTGAGGTTGGCTGTTCTGTTTGGTTCTATAGCTACAGCATAACACTATCCTTTTGTACAAATCCATCACTAGCCAGAGGGTTAAAGGTATTTAAATGTCCCTTGGTCACTTAATAGTCTTTTAAAGAACATTGTTTTATTTCTGTCTTGCTGTAACTGTCTCTAGTGCTTCATTAGAATCCGCCCTTCTGTATCAACTCTGGACTAGCTGCAGGCATAGCAAGAAATTAAAAGTTAACTAATGAAAACAGCCTGAGGGTTGCTGAACTACACTGTCTCTGTCTTTTATATATGGACCTTTAACCTTGCCTTGTATAGGGACCCCTAATCAAGCTGATATCAATCCTGTTATTTAATAGTGAGACTGAATTTTATTATTTTTGATTAGCTTCAGGCATGCTCAGAGCCAGTCCAGAGATATGAAGTGAGAAATTCACAGAGCTTGACAATTGGATAGATGAGGAAAACACTAGAGATCAAGGTGTCTCTAAGAAAAAGCACGGGGCATATTTTTTTTTTAGCAAGGTCGAATTTGTTGTGCACAGACAAAAAAAATGTTTAGCACAAGTTGTTTGTTCTGAAAAAAAAAAATCCTTTTCTTTCATTCAATGGGGCCGATTTATCATCGGTCTGTCCGACAGACATCGATGAATGCCGACACCATACGCTATCGGCATTTATCATTGCACATGCAGTTCTTGTGAACTGCTTGTGCAATGCCGGCCGCTAGCAGAAGGTGTCAATTAGTCCGATCATATAGGATCGGGCAAGTTGATGTCCGCAGCCTCAGGGCAGGCGGACCAGTTAAGGAGCAACAGAGCTATTTCTAATCACGGTCCATTTGTCCACTATTGCCTATGGAGAAAGTTCTCTGGATAGCAGAGCAGCAACTGGTCAGCAGCTTAAACTTACATACAGTTAAATTAGTAGCTAGTGCTACTAGTACAAGCCTGCATAAGCACAAAAAATATCTTTTTTTTCTTAAAAATGTTTTAATGGGGTGAGTATTGTAAAAAACAATAGAGAAGATAAAATAGTTACTGGCTAACAGAGAAATCAAGATCATTGCTGAATTGTCACTGAATGGTGCACATATTGAAACTTTTCTGCATGCAAAAAAATGTTTTAATGCATTTGATAAATTTTGTGTGACCTGAATTTCTGTTTATTCATTAAAATAACACTGTACTATAAAATGTTTTCCCCTTATTATGTTCCAAAATGCCTGCTATTGACTCATCAGATTGTTCAGCTAGCTCCTAGTGGTTTATTGCTTAAGCTGACTCTAAAAATGTGCTTAAAGGGACATTGTAAGGTAAAATGCTCTTCTTTATAATTTGTTTGCAATTATCCATTTTGCCTTCTGGAGTGTATTTAATTGTTTGCAAACAGTTCATTTACCTGTATTTGTTATTTGCCTGATGTATTGCCAGGTATACTGAAAATCTGAGTAACAGATATTTTCTCTGTAAAAAATCTATACAGAGAAGACAATAGCATTGATTAATCTCTCAGTAAGGGGGTATGAGGGAAAGGAAGATTTTGTATGTGAAATAGCTGCTTGTGCTTATTCATCCATATATAGCAGGTCTGCTTTACTTAAAGGTTCAGTCTATTGTTATGGGCATTATCTGTAGATCGTGTTAATGAGCAAAACCATATATTTCAAATAAAAAAATAAATATGAAGGACCTATTCCCCATACATTTAATACCCTGATATGGGCCAGATTACAAATGGAGGACCTACGTTTGCACGCAAGCGATAAGAGGTTTATTGCAGGTGTTTGTGCTCTTCAGGTTTTCTGCTGGTATTACAAGTTGAAAGTAAACATGATCGATTGATAGCAATCACAATTTACTCTAGAATGATTAATGTGTCTCAAAGCACTGGTTAATTGTTTCAGGAAACTAAAAAGTGTCACACAACACATCAAAAATACATTGCACCAAACACAATCTAATAAAGATTATTCTAAAAAAAATTGCACACAAAAGTTATAAAGGCTCAAAGATATGAGATCTCAAGGGCGCGATCCGATATACGGCATAGTTTTCAGCGCAAGCGAGGGAACCCGCACTGCCCTTAATTTCACCTCGCACATCTGGGTATTACATATACCCCGCCGGCAGTTCCTAAAGTGCCGTAAGTCTGATAAACTAGCGATGTCCAGAAATGAGCGTAACTACAAATTTCTGGAGTCGCTAGTGACTTACGGCACTTTAGAAACTGCCTGCGCCTAAGAAAACTAACTAAAATATTAAATCTCCCGTAACTGTCTAACACGCCTCCCAAAAATAAGCCTGATACGTATACCCCTATATCCGCAATCCCCTCTCACTCCTAATAATAAATGTATTAACCCCTAGACCGACAACCCCTCACAACCCAATAAGCCTAATTATTAACCCCTAAACCACCATAGCCCACACCGCAATAAACATATCCTAGTATTAACCCCTAAATCGCCATAGCCCACACCGCAATAAACATATCCTAGTATTAACCCCTAAACCATCATAGCCCACATAGCCTATTAAATCTATTAACCCCTAATCTGCCATCGCCAACGTCGCTGCCACTATAATAAAGTTATTAACCCCTAAACCTAAGTCTAACCTTAACACCCCCCCTAATTTAATTATTATTTAAATATATCTAAATAATATTACTATTATTAACTCAAGTATTCCTATTTAAAACTAAATACCTATAAAATAAACCCTAAGATAGCTACAATATAAATAATAATTACATTGTAGCTATTTTAGGATTTATTTTTATTTTACAGGCAACTTTGTATTTATTTTAACTAGGTACAATAGCTATTAAATAGTTAATAACTATTTAATAAGAACAGGAGAAGTGGACCAAGCGCTACACCCAGGGCCTTAAGCTTACTAACTATATAGCCTCCTAGTAGGCTAACAATACAAAAGTTAAAATGGGGAGAGAGTAAGCGCTAAAAAGCTTAAAAGGCTAGTAAAAGGTACATTTTAATACATATAAAAATTTACAAATGGCAATCAGACGCATGGATCCATGTCTGACTTAACAAAAAAAATATATATATCTATAATAAACAAATCTAAAAATATCTAAAAATATCCAATGGAGTATAGCATGTGACGCTGACTTAGTGAGCCAGTGATGAGGAGTTAGGACATGTACATTCAATAATATAAACAACCTAAGTGAGTGATTGAGTGCACACAATAGCTTTCAACAAAGAAAAATAGCATTCACAAAAAATAGTGTTCACAAAAATTGGCGTACATAAAAAATGTTCAAATGTTCAACCGGTTATATGTAAGTGAATCCAGTAGTGTTTCCTCCAAAGTGACGTGTAGAAATATAACGTGAAGTCAATAATAGTAGAATGTAAACGTTGAGTGGGTCAAATTATTGTGGTTCAGCTGCTAAATTAAAAAATTGTAAATCCATGAGGTGTATAAAAATAAAAATAAAAATAACTTGTGAAAAAATCCACGTGGAAAACTTGAATTCAAATGATAAACAAAGGTCAAAAATCAAAAGACAAAAATCAAAAGACAAAAATATCAAAAGACAAAAATAGAAAATCAGTGATAATATTAAAAAGCACTAAAGATCTAGTGAAAACAAATCCTTAATTCAGATGTTAAAAATCCTTGGTAAGATCCATAACAAACAAATACATCGATAAAATACCTAAAAGGGAACAAAAGAGAAACAAATAGTGCAACACTGTATATGATATATAATATAGGTAATTAAAACCAAGCTCACCAGTATGCCAACACGTTTCGGCCTAGACTAGGCCTTTCTCAAGACTATCGTCTTATATCATATACAGTGTTGCACTATTTGTTTCTCTTTTGTTCCCTTTTAGGTATTTTATCGATGTATTTGTTTGTTATGGATCTTACCAAGGATTTTTAACATCTGAATTAAGGATTTGTTTTCACTAGATCTTTAGTGCTTTTTAATATTATCACTGATTTTCTATTTTTGTCTTTTGATTTTTGTCTTTTGATTTTTGACCTTTGTTTATCATTTGAATTCAAGTTTTCCACGTGGATTTTTTCACAAGTTATTTTTATTTTTATTTTTATACACCTCATGGATTTACAATTTTTTAATTTAGCAGCTGAACCACAATAATTTGACCCACTCAACGTTTACATTCTACTATTATTGACTTCACGTTATATTTCTACACGTCACTTTGGAGGAAACACTACTGGATTCACTTACATATAACCGGTTGAACATTTGAACATTTTTTATGTACGCCAATTTTTGTGAACACTATTTTTTGTTTATGCTATTTTTCTTTGTTGAAAGCTATTGTGTGCACTCAATCACTCACTTAGGTTGTTTATATTATTGAATGTACATGTCCTAACTCCTCATCACTGGCTCACTAAGTCAGCGTCACATGCTATACTCCATTGGATATTTTTAGATATTTTTAGATTTGTTTATTATAGATATATATATTTTTTTTGTTAAGTCAGACATGGATCCATGCGTCTGATTGCCATTTGTAAATTTTTATATGTATTAAAATGTACCTTTTACTAGCCTTTTAAGCTTAATAACTATTTAATAGCTACCTTGTTAAAATAATTGCAAAATTACCTGTAAAATAAATAATAATCTAAGTTACAAATACACACTATCAATAAATAAATTAAATGAATTAATTACAATTAGCTAAAACTAAATACAATTAAATTAAATAAACTATAGTACAAAAAAAAACAAATACTAAATTACAGAAAATAAAAATTTTTTACAAGATGTTTAAACTAATTACACCTAATCTAAGCCCCCTAATAAAATAAAAAAGCCCCCCAAAATAATAAAATGCCCTACCCTATACTAAATTACAAATAGCCCTTAAAAGGGCTTTTTGCGGGGCATTGCCCCAAAGTAATCAGCTCTTTTACCTGTAAAAAAAAGGCAATACCCCCCCAACATTACAACCCACCACCCCTACTCTAAAACCCACCCAATCCCCCCTTATTAAACCTAACACTACTCCATTGAAGATCACCCTACCTTGAGCCATCTTCACCCAGCCGGGCACAAGTGGTCATCCGATCCGGGCAGAAGTCTTCATCCGATGGGGCAGAAGGGGACATCCGGACCGGCAGAAGGTTTAATCCAAGCGGCATCTTCTATCTTCTTCCATCCGACGAGGAGCGACTCCATCTTGAAGACATCAACCAATCGGAATTAAGGTAGGAAAAATCCGATTGGTTGATTTAATCAGCCAATCGGATTGAAGTTCAATCCGATTGGCTGATTGGATCAGCCAATAGAATTGACCTCGCATTCTATTGGCTGAGCCAATCAGATTGAATTTCAATCCGATTGGCTGATTAAATCAACCAATCGGATTTTTCCTACCTTAATTCCAATTGGCTGAGAGAATCCTATCAGCCAATCGGAATTCGAGGGACGCCATCTTGGATGACATCATTTAAAGGAACCGTCATTCATCGAGTAGTCGTCGTGCTGGAAGGATGCTCTGCGCCGGATGTCTTCAAGATGGAGCCGCTCCTCGTCGGATGGAAGAAGATAGAAGATGCTGCTTGGATGATGCCTTCTGCCGGTCCGGATGTCCATTTCTGCCCGGATAGGATGAAGACTTCTGCCGGTCTGGATGTCCTCTTCTGCCCCATCGGATGAAGACTTCTGCCCGGATCGGATGACCCCTTGTGTCCGGCTGGGTGAAGGGTGAAGACGGCTCAAGGTAGGGTGATCTTCAATGGGGTAGTGTTAGTTTTTTTTAAGGGGGGATTGGGTGGGTTTTAGAGTAGGGGTGTGTGGGTGGTGGGTTGTAATGTTGGGGGGTATTGTAATTTTCTTTACAGGTAAAAGAGCTGTTTACTTTGGGGCAATGCCCCGCAAAAGGCCCTTTTAAGGGCTATTTGTAATTTAGTTTAGGGCAGGGCATTTTATTATTTTGGGGGGCTTTTTTATTTTATTAGGGGGCTTAGATTAGGTGTAATTAGTTTAAACTTCTTGTAATTTTTTTTCTTTTCTGTAATTTAGTGTTTATTTTTTTGTACTTTAGTCTATTTTAGTTAATTGTATTTAATTTTAGCTAATTGTAGTTAATTAATTTAATTTATTTAATGATACTGTAGTGTTAGGTGTATTTGTAACTTAGGTTAGGATTTATTTTACAGGTAATTTTGTAATTATTTTAACTAGGTAGCTATTAAATAGTTATTAACTATTTAATAGCTATTGTACCGAGTTAAAATAAATACAAAGTTGACTGTAAAATAAAAATAAATCCTAAAATAGCTACAATGTAATTATTAATTATATTGTAGCTATCTTAGGGTTTATTTTATAGGTAAGTATTTAGTTTTAAATAGGAATATTTGAGTTAATAATAGTAATATTATTTAGATATATTTAAATAATAATTAAGTTAGGGGGGTGTTAGGGTTAGACTTAGGTTTAAGGGTTAATAACTTTATTATAGTGGCGGCGACATTGGAGGCGGCAGATTAGGGGTTAATAGATTTAATAGGCTATGTGGGCTATGGCGGTTTAGGGGTTAATAATAGAATAGGTTTATTGCGGTGTGGGCTATGGCGGTTTAGGGGTTAATAATAGAATAGATTTATTGCGGTGTGGGCTATGGCGGTTTAGGGGTTAATATTAGAATAGGTTTATTGCGGTGTGGGCTATGGCGGTTTAGGGGTTAATACACTTAATTATGTATTGCGGTGGGGGATTGCGGTGGGGGATTGCGGTTGACAGGTAGATAGACACTGCGCATGAGTTGGGTGTTAGGTTTTTTTTTTGCAGGCATTTTTGGGAGTTACGGTGCTCCCATACTCAGCGCAAGGCCTGCTACGGCTGCATTTTATGGCGAGGTGAAAATGGAGTAAGATTTCTCCATTTTCGCCATGTAAGGCCTTGTGCTGGATATTGGATACCGACTTACGACGCAGTCCCATGTTAGCCTATGGGAGTAAAAATTGCGGGCGACGGGTGAAATATATGGGCCTAACTTGTATGCTACGCCGTATATGTGATACCAAAACAGTGCAAAAAACGGCGTCGCCGGCTTTTGCAGGCGATGCTGCATATCGGATTGGGTCCCTTGTGTTAGAAAAAAAAGGCAGCCAAAGAGCTTTAACATAGACATACATACATATACAGTACACCTCTAAAAATGTATATGTATGTATGTATGTGTATATATATATATATATATATATATATATATATATATATATATATATATATATATATATGCAATTTTCATATTTAATGAAGTGTTATACTGTGTATTTACTGTAAATATTTCACTTTACAATATTTTGCACATAGCAAAATATGTTTTATGTGTTTATAAATAGAAACTCCTATATATGTATATAAAACAATCTATATATCTAGGTATAGGTATATATTCGTGCAAGAAAATATTAGATATATGTAGAAATATGTATTTATTAATAAATAGAACATATTCTTGTATGTGAAAAACATTGGAATGTGAAATATTCATATTTTCATGTCTGATTAGTGCACATGAGACTATGCAATTGGGTTTCCACAAGAGTAGGGACTTAGGTTTTTTCCACTTTTTTTTTGCTCCATTGGCTAATGGGGCAATACGCTGGTTAGCATTGAAAAGAAAAGAGTTTACTTTCAACTCATAATACAAGAGAAACCCCTTGAGAAGGGCAAAAAGCTTACTTCTAGCGGTTATCGCCCAAGGGGAGTTTTAAATATCGCTTCACTCATAACCTGTCTCTATATGTATAACAAGTCATTTGTAATAAATTAAAGGGAAACAAATTTCTTTAACTCGATTTAAAGTTATAAACAAACAATTGTACAATAATGAAATTCTGTAACACATTAAAACATGTTTTACATTTGTTTCTGACTCTAGTATCACAAATCTTTATATATATAAATTTTTTCTATTTGACCTACACAATTTTGCATAATTTTTCATGTTCTAATCATTCAATTGTTGTATTCTAATCAACTGGAAAGGACTAATACTGGAAATTCAGTTAACAATGTCTACTTCTTGTATAACTAGATAATAACTCAATAGCTTCTTTTGGTGATCCAAATGTACAGTACATTTCTAATTACTGTAAAAGATAATTGTGTTCAGTTACGTAGGTGTATATTTCACTGATTGTTATTGAAGGCCGTACATAGAGACCCTTTGTTGATCTATGAAGGTCTAATTACTTAGAATGCATGCTAATTATTTCCAGAATGGTACAAAGAGCAGGTTGCTGCTTTGTTCTAGGTTACAAGAAAATTGATTTCAGTCTTTAATGCCCTTTATTGGAACACAACAATCATTTTACCTTATGCTATCTAAAGAATACATCTTTCAAAGAACTGGAAAGAGAAACCTCAAGATATTTATATGTCCAGTATTGAATTTGTGGATCCATAGTAAACTGGATTAATAAGATTGAATATATTTAAAATCACAAAATTGTGATTTATGAATTATATCAAGATTTTCAGATAGATTTTTACTAGTGGTAAAGGGAAAGTCTACACCAAAATTGTTATTGTTTGAAAAGATAGATAACGTCTTTACTACCCATTCCCCAACTTTCCACAACCAACATTGTTATTTTAATATACTTTATAACATTTAAACCTCTAAATGTCTGCCTGTTTCTAAGCCACTTAAAGAAAGAGTTAAATCCGACTCTTCTGTAAAAACAGTCCTTTATTAGATCCACATAATTTAAAATGAGAAACAAGGGAAACACAGCAAATCTTGAATTAGTGTCACGGGCGCAGCACTGAAAGACTTACGCGTTTCGGATATACATCCGTAGTCACAGCCTGTTTCTAAGCCACTACAGATAGCATATTATCACATGCTTTTTTATTAGCTTTTTATAAGAGGAGACTACTAGTTCATGTGGGCCATATAGATAACAGTGTACTCACAGCACTCATTGGCTTAAATGCAAATTAATAGATAATAAATAAAAAGTCATGTGATAAGGGGGCTGTCAGAAGAGGCTTAGATACAAGGTAATCACAGAGGTAAAAAGTATATTAATATAACCATGTTGGCTGTGTGGATAATAAAGGGATTATCTATATATTTAAACAATAACAATTTTGGAGTTGACCGTCCCTTTTAATGTGTACAAAATAAATAACTATTTTTATTTATTAAATAAAACAATAATATAATCTAGTCCAGATATGGCTATAATATGACCAAGGCAACCCTCACCATACCTATTGGTTTATTGGCTGCAATTGTAGGGCTTGAGAAATCATTCTACTACTTTTTGCCTTTAATTGTTAATGCATTCACTTTGTGCCCAAAAATATGTAGATACCTGACCATTACATCTATATGAGCTTGTTGGACATCCCAGTTTAAATTCATGGGCATTCATGTGGAGTAGGCGTAGCCCTTCCTTCTGGGAAACCTTTGTAAAATATTTTGGAGTGTTTCTGTTGAAAGTTGTGCTCATTCATCCAAAAAAGAATTTGTGAGGTCAGTCACTAATGTTAAAAAGAACACCGGCTCGCAATCAGCATTCCAATTCATACCAAAGGTGTTTATTAAGGTTGAGGTCAGGGCTATGTGCAAATGACTCTAGTTCTTCCACACCAAAGTGGTCAAACTACGTCTTCATATATCTTGCTTTGTGCATAGGGACACAACATGTCTTTGTATGCTGTAGAATTTAGCAAGGCCTAGTTGGGGCCGAATCGCATAGATGTTCTCTACATGGGACATCACTATTTTCGGTAACTAATTTTCTTTAGTGTGCACAGTGGTTTATTTATCAGAATTGCACTTTTATTTAAGGGTTGTTTATATCCAGATTCACTTATTTGAATAACACAGTCCACATTAGAACAGGAGATTTTCTTTCTATATGGACATTATTTTTCTGGGACTATTTTTGTTTTCATTCATTTTATGTCATATTTTGATATATAATTGTATTTTTATATAGATACATATATTTTAACAAATATTAGGAGACTTCAATATATTAATTTGTATATTGAATTTGTTTGTCTTTTTCCAGCCTATAACTGATTGCTTGTTGTAGAATTTAAATAAACTTTCATTGGAACTAAGGACTCTAGCCCAAACCCTGAAAAAATACACTCAATCCATTATCCCTCCTCTATTGATCTTTACAGTAGGCAGTATGCATTCTGGTATGTGGCATTCTCCTGACATCTACCATACCCAGATTCTTTCATCAAACCGCTTCAAGCTGACACTTGGCATTGTAAATATTGATATGTGACTTTACAGCTGCTCAGCCAAGGAAATCCTTCTAATAAAGCTCCTAATATGCAGTCTGTGTGCTGACATTGCTCCCAGAGACAATTTAGGACCCTCTAGTCACTGATGCAACAAACGATAGGCATTTTTTATGTGCTAACTATTTCAGCGCTTAGCAGCCCTGATCTGTGAGTTTGAGTGGTCTGCCACTCTGTGACTGAGCTGTTGTTGCTTATAAATGCTTTCACTTCCCAATAATAGCACTTACAGTTGACTGGAGAATATCCATACATCCAATATTTATTTATAAAATATTTTACCAGGAAGGATACATTGAGATTTCTCTCATTTTCAAGTATGTCCTGGGATTTCAAGTATGTCCTGGGAATATGAAATGTGGCTTGTGGCAAAGGTGTCATTCTATGACAGTACTACGTTTAAAGTCACTGAGCTTTTTGGTACATACTTTTGGTCATATATTGTGTTATATATTCATAGTAATAAAATAATACATTTTTTTGTAATATCCATTTTAATTAGTAAGGCAAAACAGATGTACCATTGAACTTGAGAACACTAAGGCAATGTCTTGAACCACTTTAATTCTAAAGTTTAATAAAATGCACTTATCTCTGTTAGATCAGCTGTAGGAATACTTGCAGCCAATCCAGAACCAACAAATGAAGTAATGCACAGGAGTGTTTACTTTAAAGTGAAATGCATTGTAGGCAGAGATGTTTTTAAATGGTAAAAAGGAGACTAGTCTCAATGAGGTAAAATTAGGTAAGTATGTTTTTTAGGTTTAAAATTACTGAGAATAAACTTTAACAATGGGACCAGAATGTTCCAAAACTGATTATCTATATTATCGTTCAACTGTATGTCATGGTAAATCAGACCTTCCTTGTGCATTTATTCCTGGGACACTCAAGGGTTCCAGAATTGTAACAATGCACATTAAATGACAAAGGATAATACAGTTATTTTATAAAAAAGATAATTTAGTTTTATATTTTCACTAAATTGTGTTACATCCTTACCTATAACGTGCTTGAGTCCCTTTAACAACCCTACCATACTTTTAAGTATTACAATCAGTTCACTGAAATCAATTTACGGAACCATTTATCTTAATTTTATTAGTTGCCAGAGGCTTGCATATCCAATAAACTGGTATCCAATTGACAATTAACATTTAATAGCCGTGTTGATACTTTATTGACTATTTTGACCTGTGTGTGCTAGGATTAATTTTGTATCAGTAAGCCATTTTATTTAGTTTAGCAAATTACATATTATATTGGGCTTTTAATAATGAGCGTTAAATATTTATTGGGCTAATACATTTCTGTAGTATTATGTTGACAATGAACGGCAAACATGGGTAAAATTAACAATTTTCTTAGGCTGATCATGTTTTTTTTCCCAATCTCCAAACTTTTCCTGGGCTTCACACACAGTATGGAAGTCTCAACCTTATTCTTTCAGACTGTCACAGTTCACAGTTCACACTTGAAGAACTGAGGAGAAAATGCAGTCTTCATAAACTTTACTATTTTTTTTATAATAACAAAATGAGAAGTAGAGATATATAGCTTCAAATGGATGATACTCTGTTGTTGCTTATCAAGACAATATAAACAGTTTAAAGAAGTTTCAGAATTAGAACAGTTGAGTGGAGATCTTTTAACACAAAACAAATCTTGCAGGAAAATTATTTGCATAGAGAACACATTAGTTAACACATTTCATCTGTGACATTGTAGGACCAAGACTCTTCTTCTTTGTGTGATATTATTATAAAAATATTATACAGTATCCCACAAAAGTGAGTACACCTCTCACATTTTTGTAAATATGTTATATCTTTTCATGTGACAACACTGAAGAAATGACACTTTGCTACAATGTAAAGTAGTGAGTGTACAGCCTGTATAACAGTGTAAATTTGCTGTCCCCTCAAAATAACTCAACACACATCCATTAATGTCTAAACCATTGGCAACAAAAGTGAGTACACCCCTAAGTGCAAATTTCCAAATTGGGCCCAAATTGTCAATATTTTGTGTGGCCACCATTATTTTCCAGCACTGCCTTAACCCTCTTGGGCATGGAGTTCACCAGAGCTTCCCAGGTTACCACTGGAGTCCTTTTCCACTCCTCCATGACGACATCACGGAGCTGGTGGATGTTAGAAACCTTGCGCTCCCACACCTTCCATTTGAGGATGCCCCACAGATGCTCAATAAGGTTTAGATCTGGAGACATGCTTGGCCAGTCCATCATCTTTACCCTCAGCTTCTTTAGCAAGGCAGTGGTCGTCTTGGAGGTGTGTTTGGGGTGGTTATCATATTGGAATACTGCCCTGCGGCCCAGTCTCCGAAGGGAGGGGATCATGCTCTGCTTCAGTATGTCACAGTACATGTTGGCATTCATGGTTCCCTTAATGAACTGTAGCTCCCCAGTGACGGTAGCACTCATGCAGGCCCAGACCATGACACTCTCACCACCATTCTTGACTGAAGGCAAGACCTCACCTGGTTGCCGCCACACACGATTGACACCATCTGAACCAAATAAGTTTATCTTGGTCTCATTGGACCACAGGACATGGTTCCAGTAATCCATGTCCTTAGTCTGCTTGTCTTCAGCAAACTGTTTGCAGGCTACTGTTTGCAGGCTTTCTTATGCATCATTTTTAGAAGAGGCTTCCTTCTGGGACAACATCCATGCAGACCAATTTGATGCAGTGTGCGGCATATGGTCTGAGCACTGACAGGCTGACTACCCACCCCTTCAACCTCTGCAGCAATGCTGGCAGCATTCATACATATATTTCCCAAAGACAACCTCTGGATATGATGCTGAGCATGTGCACTAAACTTCTTTGGTCAACCATGGCAAGGCCTGTTCTAAGTGGAACCTGTCCTGTGAAACCACTGTATGGTCTTGGGCACCATGCAGCAGCTCAGTTTCAGGGTCTTGCCAATCTTCTTATAGCCTAGGCCATCTTTATGTAGAGCAAAAAATCTTTTTTTTAGATCCTCAGAGAGTTCTTTGCCATGAAGTGCTATGTTGAACTTCCAGTGACCAGTATGAGAGAGTGCGAGAGTGATAACACCAAATTTAACACACCTGCTCCCCATTCACACCTGAGACCTTGTAACACTAATGAGTCACATGACACCGGGGAGGGAAAATAGCTAATTGGGCCACGATTTAGACATTAATGGCTGGGTCTTTAGTTATTTTGAGGGAACAGCAAATTTACACAGTTATACAGGCTGTACACTCACTACTTTACATTGTAGCAAAGTGTCATTTCTTCAGTGTTGTCACATGAAAAGATATAATAAAATATTTACAAAAATGTGAGGGGTGTTCTCACTTTTTTGGGATATTGTATTTGTTTTCATTGGAAACATTATGGCCTAGATTTGGAGTTCGGCGGTAGCCGTCAAAACCAGCGTTAGAGGCTCCTAACGCTGGTTTTGGCCGCCCGCTGGTATTTGGAGTCAGTGATTAAAGGGTCTAACGCTCACTTTACAGCCGCGACTTTTCCATACCGCAGATCCCCCTACGCCATTTGCGTAGCCTATATTTTCAATGGGATCTTTCTAACGCTGGTATTTAGAAAAAAGCAGGAGTTAAGAGCTTTCTGGCTAACGCCGGTTTATAAGGCTCTTAACTACTGTACCCTAAAGTACACTAACACCCATAAACTACCTATGTACCCCTAAACCGAGGTCCCCCCACACCGCCGCCACTCGATTAAAATTTTTAACCCCTAATCTGCCGACCGCCACCTACGTTATATTTATGTACCCCTAATCTGCTGCCCCTAACCCCGCCGACCCCTGTATTATATTTATTCACCCCTAACCTGCCCCCCACAACGTCGCCGCCAGCTACTTACAATAATTAACCCCTAATCTTCCGACCGCAAATCGCCGCCACATACGTTATCCCTATGTACCCCTAATCTGCTGCCCCTAACATCGCCGACCCCTATATTATATTTATTAACCCCTAATCTGCCCCCCTCAACTTCGCCGACACCTGCCTACACTTATTAACCCCTAATCTGCCGAGCGGACCTGAGCGCTACTATAATAAAGATATTAACCCCTAACCCGCCTCACTAACCCTATCATAAATAGTATTAACCCCTAATCTGCCCTCCCTAACATCGCCGACACCTACCTTCAATTATTAACCCCTAAACTTCCGATCGGAGCTCACCGCTATTCTAATAAATGGATTAACCCCTAAAGCTAAGTCTAACCCTAACACTAACACCCCCCTAAGTTAAATATAATTTACATCTAACGAAATTAATTAACTCTTATTAAATAACTTATTCCTATTTAAAGCTAAATACTTACCTGTAAAATAAATCCTAATATAGCTACAATATAAATTATAATTATATTATAGCTATTTTAGGATTAATATTTATTTTACAGGCAACTTTGTATTTATTTTAACCAGGTACAATAGCTATTAAATAGTTAAGAACTATTTAATAGTTACCTAGTTAAAATAATAACAAATTTACCTGTAAAATAAATCCTAACCTAAGTTATAATTAAACCTAACACTACCCTATCAATAAAATAATTAAATAAACTACCTACAATTACCTACAATTAACCTAACACTACACTATCAATAAATTAATTAAACACAATTGCTACAAATAAATACAATTAAATAAACTAGCTAAAGTACAAAAAATAATCAGATTAAGCTCGCATTCTATTGGCTGTTCCGATCAGCCAATAGAATGCGAGCTCAATCTGATTGGCTGATGGGATCGGCCAATCGGATTGAACTTGATTCTGATTGGCTGATTCCATCAGCCAATCAGAAAATTCCTACCTTAATTCCGATTGGCTGATAGAATCCTATCAGCCAATCGGAATTCGAGGGACGCCATCTTGGATGACGTCCCTTAAAGGAACCGTCATTAGTCGGGAGACATCGGAAGAAGAGGATGGATCCGCGTCGCCTGCTTCAAGATGGACCCGCTCCGCACCGGATGGAAGAAGATCGAAGATGCCGCTTGGAGAAGATGTTTGCCGGTCCGGATGTCCTCTTCTTGCCGGATAGGAGGAAGACTTTGGAGCACCGGATTATGGATCGCCAACCCCCGCTTGGGTTGGATGAAGATCTTGGAGCCAGGACGGATCGGTGATACCTGGATGGTGAAGACAAGGTAGGAAGATCTTCAGGGGCTTAGTGTTAGGTTTATTTAAGGGGGGTTTGGGTTAGATTAGGGGTATGTGGGTGGTGGGTTGTAATGTTGGGGGGGGTATTGTATGTTTTTTTTTACAGGCAAAAGAGCTGAAATTCTTGGGGCATGCCCCGCAAAGGGCCCTGTTCAGGGCTGGTAAGGTAAAAGAGCTTGTAACTTTTTTAATTTAGAATAGGGTAGGGAATTTTTTATTTTGGGGGGCTTTGTTATTTTATTAGGGGGCTTAGAGTAGGTGTAATTAGTTTAAAATTGTTGTAATATTTTTATTATGTTTGTAAATATTTTTTTATTTTCTGTAACTTAGTTCTTTTTTTATTTTTTGTACTTTAGCTAGTTTATTTAATTGTATTTATTTGTAGCAATTGTGTTTAATTAATTTATTGATAGTGTAGTGTTAGGTTAATTGTAGGTAATTGTAGGTAGTTTATTTAATTATTTTATTGATAGGGTAGTGTTAGGTTTAATTATAACTTAGGTTAGGATTTATTTTACAGGTAAATTTGTTATTATTTTAACTAGGTAACTATTAAATAGTTCTTAACTATTTAATAGCTATTGTACCTGGTTAAAATAAATACAAAGTTGCCTGTAAAATAAATATTAATCCTAAAATAGCTATAATATAATTATAATTTATATTGTAGCTATATTAGGATTTATTTTACAGGTAAGTATTTAGCTTTAAATAGGAATAAGTTATTTAATAAGAGTTAATTTATTTTGTTAGATAAAAATTATATTTAACTTAGGGGGGTGTTAGTGTTAGGGTTAGACTTAGCTTTAGGGGTTAATCCATTTATTAGAATAGCGGTGAGCTCCGATCGGAAGTTTAGGGGTTAATAATTGAAGGTAGGTGTCGGCGATGTTAGGGAGGGCAGATTAGGGGTTAATACTATTTATGATAGGGTTAGTGAGGCGGATTAGGGGTTAATAACTTTATTATAGTAGCGCTCAGGTCCGCTCGGCAGATTAGGGGTTAATAAGTGTAGGTAGGTGTCGGCGACGTTGTGGGGGGCAGATTAGGGGTTAATAAATATAATATAGGGGGCGGCGGTGTTAGGGGTAGCAGATTAGGGGTACATAGGGATAACGTAGGTGGCGGCGTTTTACGGAGCGGCAGATTAGGGGTTAATAATAATATGCAGGGGTCAGCGATAGCGGGGGCGGCAGATTAGGGGTTAATAAGTGTAAGGGTAGGGGTGTTTAGACTCGGGGTACATGTTAGGGTGTTAGGTGCAGACGTAGGAAGTGTTTCCCCATAGGAAACAATGGGGCTGCGTTAGGAGCTGAACGCTGCTTTTTTGCAGGTGTTAGGTTTTTTTTCAGCTCAAACAGTCCCATTGTTTCCTATGGGAGAATCGTGCACGAGCACGTTTTTGAGGCCGGCCGCGTCCGTAAGCAACTCTGGTATCGAGAGTTGCATTTGCGGTAAAAATGCTCTACGCTCCTTTTTTGGAGCCTAACGCAGCATTTGTTTTAACTCTCGATACCAGAGTTAAATTTATGGTGCGGCCAGAAAAAAGCCCGCGGAGCGTTAACAGCCCTTTTACCGCCGAACTCCAAATCTAGGCCTATATTTTATATTCAATGCATTACATATACCTACTTCTAAAATAACTTACTAGCTATATCCAACTGTAGTTATTGCCTTCCAGTTAATTTTTTATAATTTGTATTCAAAGAATATTATTAGTGAAATATGAATTACCAATATTGGGCTAAATTACAAGTGGAGTGTTAATTTATTGCGGGTCTGCAAACAGGCAAATTCAGTCATTTGCGGGTGCAGGATAAATAACCAGCCAGAGATCTCTGGTTAATTTTCAAAAAATGCCCTATACGCCCCCAAAATAAAGGGTCTTTTAGTTTTTTGGGGTTATTGAGGTAGCAACAATACTTGTTACAAACAGGCTAAACAAAAATACAAGAGATATCACAAAAGTTGATAGAAGACAAATAGACAACTCGATATGGCTAAACATTACATGTCAGCCTTATAGGCCAAACTTTTCTCCTCCTCATTTTGTATTTATAAGGTTTTGTTGTGTCATCAATTACATCTAGATCCACCGGTGGGATCATACTCTTCAAATTTCGAAGAGGACACAAAGATCAATTACAATTAGCTTCAGATAGCATCGGATATAGTTAACTAATAAAAGTGTTGCATCGGAACAGTCATCAGATAACATTGTAAATAAAATAAGATAATAACAGTAGACATTCAGTAATAATAGAAAAAAAAAAAGAAACATAAAAGTAAACACAGCAAAAATTTCCTGTATTAGGGCCCGAAGGCAGAGACTACGTAACTCTGCCAGAGAGAAATGCGGAGGAGAAGATATTCAACCCTTATCGCACAAGAAATTTGGGGGGGGGCGGAGGATATGCTAATGATAGTGTACCCTTTCACTGTTGGTGTATATATCAGACAATTTAAACACCCGTAGCATTGATGAAAAACTAAAAATGGTATCCCATAAGCGCTACATAGAGCTATCTATAGAAATTTGAACAGTCTGAACGTATCTTGATTAAGAGAAAAAAACTAAGTAACAATACTAACTTATCATCTGGTAAAGGACAATGTAGTGGGGGCGATTTCTTCTAATTTTACTGCTATAGGTATGGGGTTGAAACATTGTCAGTGTTTGACAGGAGCACATCAGCAGTTAAGAGAAGCATAATACTATGCAAATAGTATAAATAATAACAGTTCCCATAGATAAGTTCCTACACTTCCACTTTTAGGCACAGTTAAATGTATTTACAGTATTGGTAAGGAACTAGTGATATTGTTCTCCACATCTGCTACCCCGTACAATAGACATGAACTATTATGGTTATGACGGACATTAGGCAATATCAAACATAAATACACTTTACCCAGTGGAGTCCATATTAATAAGTGCTCATGTTAGTGGATGCTTCAGAACTATATGAGCATATATGTGAGAGAAGCAACCAATACAAAGTAAAGAACTTTCCGGCGTCAAAAATATATTAGCGGCCAGGATCAATTAACATTATAATTCAAAGTACTGGAGAGTAAGTCAAGGGTAACAACCAAAGTTAAATAACTACGCACACACTCTACAAACTGTTACTCAGAAATCCCTTTTAGATCTGCACACAAAATCAAATTACAAATGTAAAACAGCCATACTGTATTATTGATAAATAGAGTACCTCTAACCACCATAAATTAGCTTAACTAAATAACGATAAGTTTATAACATAGGCTCACAAATGGCACCTAGCTAATATGTAAGAACTTTCGGTCTCTGGGCCCTTATCACTATTCTAAAATATAAATAACTAAATAGATCATCTTAATGTCTGTTGGGTTACTAGGGATACAAGGTTTATAGTATATATGTTCAAGTGTAAAGGGAATCTACCTTAAAGTCACTGTTGGGTTTTTAGGGTAACCTACAAATATAAGTTTATTTCAGATTATAGAATTCAGCCACTGTGAGACAGGTATAGGGTTACAATAAGTAATGTAATGTGTCTTGCTTGGGCATAAACTGATTTAAACATTGTTGCCTGCAATGGTTTGGCGGATGTCGCCCAGGGATCAAGAAAGGCTTAGTGAACACTGGCCCTTGTTGCACAGACAGCAGAATACAGCACAATAACCCACTTGAAAGCACATAGTTATTATATGTGCTCTACCAAAAACAAAGTAATATCCCCTATTATGGTGAAAGCAAACTAGAACACACATCATATCTTACATAGGCATGTGTATAGGGCTAGAAAGGAACTGGTATATCTGAGTTGTACATACACGGAAAAAGTCCCACAATGTCTCTCAATACCAACATTCTGGAACCCAGGGGTCTGCACATCTATCCTATGCCAGCCCTCTTAGGTATGATGACAATGGTAGTGAAGCAGAAGCTGAAGGTACAGCCCGCAAATGGGACACAGTGCCACATCTGTGTGGTCAGCAAGGTGACAGCTTCTCCAAACAGAAATTGGGCTGCGGGCAGTAAGTCCTGAGCCAAACAATCTTCTTCTTGCCGCAATAGAAAACCCCTGCCACTCAGAAAGAGGCGTCCCAATGATAATGACCCAAGCTTAGAATGTGGACCTTCCCTTAATAGTGCCTCGGCTCGTGTACTACTCCGGGCCCCCTCTATAGAATCAGCTGCCTCTACCCGGGTAAGAACCGGATGCAGGTAAGTGCATTTCTCATGCCCCCGACATAGACCTGAGGGTGTACAATAGATTGTGGGCTCACTTCGGATAATATGCCGCAATACACATTAGAGAACTCTATGTTCCCATTTCTCTGTGCCTCGATAAACTCTGTCTCTGAGGAGGGATATCGAGTGGTAAAGTCCTGGTCAATGCTCCTCTGCGCATCAGGGCCCCCAGCCGTCACTTTATAATACGAAGTGTCGCCCCCTTCTGTAACATGGGGACTGTTGATCGATATAAGTCAATCAAATCGGCTCAAGAATTTGTAGTCATATTCTGCAAAAAGGGCTAGCATAACCGTGAGGGGATCCTCCATGTTCATTCCACCTCATGGTTTGCAGCAAGGCATCAATGAATAGGGCAAACAATAAGCTGGGAAAGCGCTCCCTGAACTTCCCTCAATTTGTATATCAGGCTCTTAGATAGAGGTAGAATATATCTCCCACTTTTTATGGGGTATCAGGTCAAAGAAAAACCTCAAAATCTATGTTAGAGCCAGGAGCTATAGCACTATGCGTCTAGTCACATCTGCGGTTAACTCCGCCCCCTTTTAGTTTTTTTATGAAAAACAAAATTAGCTTTTTTTTTCAATTAGCTTTTTTTTCATAAAAACTACTGCCTTAAGCAGTTTTTAGGAGTTAGAAGTGGATGTATGGGGTATTAGAAAAAAAGGGCACTGAAAAGTGATTTTACATTGCGGGCTATGGGAACTGTGTGTTTCCTGTAAATATATATGTATATGCTTATATTCATATATATATTTATGTGTTAATATGTGTATATACATATATATTTATATTTGCTGCCCATCGCTGCATGACGTACCCCCTTCACTAGTTCTCATGCTGTGTCTGATGGCATGAGAAAAAGGCTTCCATTGCAGCCTATGGAAGTGCAATGTGAACGCAAGATCGTGTTCGCATTGCACCTAACTTGTAATAATGCACATTTGCATGTGCTGCTATTACAAAGTGAAGCGCAAATATCGCTTTCGCAGAAGTGATATTTTTCGGTCCATTTATAATATGGCCTATTATTGTTCAATCTCTAATGGATGAGACATGACATAAAATGTATCTGTTATTTAAAGATAAAATAATTCATAGTTTATGGCAAATGAAATGATGGGACATACATGAAACATATGGTTATATATAAGGTTTAAGACAAATATCTGTACAAGGCTCAGTGATGCATTTCACTACTTGTGCATGCAAAAATAATGTAATATATCTAATAAACAGCTACTTTTAATCACTTGAAGATATACAAATACTTTATAAAGACTATATTAAAAATGCAGGTCCCAAAGTCAAAACTCAATGCAAAAAAAGTGAATGCACATGAATGCCTGTGGATATACCAAGTACTGGCTGAAAAAATGACTCCCAATCTCCAGAAGCTTGGCAGCTGTGTGTATCTGTTGTACCTCTAATACATGTCTTTTAACTGAAAAGCCATTCCATTGTGACCCATCCTATGAATTGATGGGACACCCACTGTTTAATTGATCTTATTATACAAATTTGTTCAGTAACAAATCATTTTATTGGCATTTGAATAACTTCTAATTTCAAGGTATATATAAAAAGGCTTCAATACAATTTGCATTATTCATTATCTTATCATTAAATATTGGACAAAAATGCAACTTTAAACAATATCAACTTAACTTCCAAGTATTGAATAAAGGTTTAGTCAATATTAATATAGTTTACCCTCTTGATTTAAACACAAATAATTACTCTTATGACATCTAAATATATGCTAAATATGGGCTGTAAATGATTTAGCTTAATAATTGTATATAGTACTGCGCCATTAAGCAGAACAACCTTGAACAGATTCCATCTTTGTTTAAATTGAAAGCCATTTGTTCTGCTGCTTTGATGGGGTAATCAATTTTTATGTTCTAATCTTTTTAAAATGTAGATGTTTGTGGTGTTATATTGAGGTGCCAAAATGGCCTAGTACCACCGCAACAGGTAATCAAACAAATGTGACAAATGGCTACTCACAAGAGAGATGCACCCAATGGTGCTAGTGGAGTAGGCTGGAACTTCGCAGTAGTCCAGCTAACTGGTCTGAAGAGGGCAGCTGCACAGGTCAAGATGAATACAGAGCTAAACCAGCCGGTGCCTGTATATGGATGAAAAACAGATTACCATAGCCCAGTACAGTTGAGAATAAGTAGGATATGTTGTTAAGGGCACACTTATAATATCCATAGCGCCTCCAGGTGTAATATAGGCAGGCTGGGAATTCTCAGCCGCCTAGCTAACTGAACTCCAACGCCAAACAGATTCCACTCCAATCCAAAAAATGAAGCATGAAAAAATCCAAACAGCAGCAAGTTTATAACATAAAAACAATATTCTTTATTAAAAACAACGCGTTTCTCAGCTTCCTATGGGCTGTTTCTTCAGGCTATTGTACAATAGCCTGAAGAAACAGCCCATAGGAGGCTGAGAAACGTCAGCATTCAAATATTTGTTTGTTTTTTTATTATAAATGCTACTATTAGTTTAGAAAAATGCAATATTTGCTTTCAGAAAACACATGAATGTTGCATGTTCAAGATGCTTAGGGGACAAAATCAATTAATATTTATTATTATTTTTATTGAAAAATTCACCTTTCCCTCTTTGGAAATCACCTTAATTATACAATTATTTTAATATATTACCTTTCACAGAAAACACACATTTTCACATTTATTTTTTTAATTTAAGTAGTTAAATTTAAGTAGTTATTTTAAATAGATGTTGTTTACAGCACTTCCATCCAGGGCCGCCACTAGAAATTTTGGGGCCCCTGACTCAACCATTGATCAGGGACCCCCCTCCTTTGACATGTGCAATTTTTGACCAAGTGACTAAAACGTATATGCACTTTATTCTTAAAGGGACACTCAGGTTTTATTAAACTTTCATGATTCAGATGCAGCATGTAATTTTAAACAACTTTCCAATTTGCTTCCATTAAAAAAAATGTGCACAGTCTTTTATATTTACACTTTTTTTGAGTCACCAGCTCCTACTGAGCATGTGCAAGAACTCAAACTATACGTATATGCATTTGTGATTGGCTGATTGCTATCACATGGTACAGGGGGAGTGGAAATATACATAACTTTTAAATGTGTTAAAAAAGAATTTACTATTTATTTGAAATTCAGAGTAAATGCTATTGTATTGTCTTGTTATCTTGTATTTGTTGATTATGCAAATCTGCTGTGTTTACTGGTCCTTTAATTGTCTATTTAAACTTGGAAATGTTGTAAAGGTAGTAACATACACACACACACAGACACAATCATACACTGAAACACACAAACACATTCACACATAAGGATTCACATATAGACACTCTAGCAGACATGCAAAGAAACACACTCAGACACAGAAACCCAAACAGACACTTAGCACTTGTTTACATTGACCTGACAAGTAATGAGGTAAACTACAGTTTTGAAAAAAAAGGAGATTTAGAAAACAAAATATGGAGTTCTGATTATCTTTTTGTAAAGGAAGATGACAACTAAATTATGACAACAGCATGCAGTGGCTGAAAGGAAGGGCCCTGAACTGCCTAAACAATAATTTAAAGGTTAAATGGTGGAGTGGTTACTTCCGGAAACATCTCATTAGTCTCAAAGTCTGTAGAAAGATGTGAATAATTAGTAGTAAGGTCAAAATGTCCTAAAAAGGAACAGACAATGGACACACACACACAAACTCAAACTTGCACATACACCCAAGGAAACACCGACAGAGACAGCCTCAGAAAACACACAAAGACATATACACACATACACACACAGAGACACCCACAGAAAACACAGAAAGACATACACACACACACACACACACACACAGAGACAACCACATGAAAAACACAGAAAGACATACATACACACACCCTCACTGAGACATCCACAGAAAACACTCAAAGACATACACACACCCTCACAGAGACACCCACAGAAAACACATACATACATACATACACACAAACACCCTCACAGAAACACCCATAGAAAAAGCTCAAAGACATATGCAAACACCCTCACAGACATCCACAGAAAATGCACAAAGACATACACACCCACCCTCACAGAGAGACCCACAGATAAAAAATACATACACATAGAGACACAAACCAAAGCACAAATACATAAACACATACACCCACAGAAACACTCACAGGAGGAAACATTTATGCACCTTGCATCCCCTAAATCTACAGTGTGTGACATGCATGATAAAAAAAAATGCAGAAATTAAGAGATCACTTTTTAAAGAATCATATTTGTAAATGTGCAAACAAAAATAATTCTGTGAATTCAAAATTGTACATTAATGAGCTGGGTAGATGGCTAGATGAAGAAAAGTACATTTAAAAGGTTGACATATGTTTGTTTGTTTTTTTCCCATTTTCCTCAACCAAGAGCACCACTTCAAATATAGTGTACAAATTTTCCCATCTGTCAGCTGTACTTATGGATTTTGAAAATGCTGTACTCTATATGGTCTTGGTGGGACCATAAGCTGTGGTACTCATACCATTAGATCTGGTTAAATGCAGGATTTAGGCTTGTTGGTATGTATTTCAAAACTAAGTCGGCTGTAGTGTAAACTGAACAGTTTTAAGTTAACCTGTCTCATTTCAAACACTGAGCAATCTTAGTCTGCGAGTATAAAATTTTATGCAGATGTAAAAATCTTAGATAAAATGCCTCCTTGCATCTGGAAAGTCCTTGCATAAAGGGGCAGTAAACTGGAATGTAATATATATATATATATATATATATATATATATATAAAATGCATATCTGCCAAAAGGGCATCTACCATTTGTGTATTGAGGAGGAAACATTTCTGCATGGTTTTAAATATAGAATTTCTACAGCATTGTCAAATAATCATAAATACACTGCTGCTAAAAAAATGTGTTTTTATGGACCCCTAGCCCCACCATACAACTACTACCACACTGAAGTTACAATCCAAAATTGCACAAAGAAATAAAAAACATTTGCTAAGTAAGTCCTACCTCCTCTTCAAATGAAAGTGATCTGCCGTCTGACTCAGGCACACACTGTACAAAGTGCCAAGTCTGTCTCACACTGAGCATAGTGGTTTAGTGCACCCTAAGAAATCCTCTCAAATGCTTATACTTTACTCCTTGTAATAACATTTCCCATGCTCAATTAGCACTCTGCTGTAGTACCCACTGGTGGCTGCCAAAATTAAAAAAAAAAAAAAAATTTTTTTTTTTTTTTTTTTTTTAGTTCTTGCCTCATGGGGCCCCCCTGGCTCATTGGGCCCCTGACAGGAGTCACCCCTGTCACCCCCTGATGGCGGCCCTGCTTCCATCAAACAGATCAAATCCCAGCGGTATAATCTACATGCTTATAGTAAATTTGCAAAATCACACAAAAAATAGACCTACAAAATGTTTATTCCGCGTCATGCCAAGGCAATTACAGTATGTCACTTAAATACAGCTTTCCCAACGTCTGTCTTAGTACAGATGTTTTTGCAAATTGAACCATTGTTAAAGGGACATTAAACACTAAATAGATGCTATATTGAATGATGCATTAAAGAATAGATTAGTCAGAATAGCATGTAGATGGATTTTTTAAAGTTTAATTAGCTGTTTAAATATTGAAAAAATAAGTGTAAAGTGTCTACAAAACAATAGGAGCTCCCATGTTGTAACTTAGGTTACCTTCTCTGCTGTGACCAATTAGAGACAGTAATAAAAAGATCATTAGAGTGTGCAGCCAGTGGCTGTGTGTAATATAACAGTGTTATACACTTCCATTTCTTAAAGGAACTGAAAAGCTCACAATTTCAGAATTGAATTACAGGAAAAGGGAACAAAATAAATAATGAAAGTATATATATATATATATTTTATATATATACAATTTATCATTTTATATTACCATCTCAACGTGTTTAATGTCCCTTTAAAAGTAGTGATTCTCATTGGCCATTGTTTATATACAATTTCTGAACAATGCAGCAGCTCCTATGGGATATGCGTTGGCATCCTACATGAAGTATAGTGTGAAGTACTGTGGCTAAAGTAAACGTCACATATACCTGCTTCTTTATTCTATACTCTTTTTCTTTATGCTGCCATCTTCTCTTGAGAGATTCCAGCAAACTATACATTTTGAAGTAGAAAATAAAGTTCACATGTTATGCAGACATCCCAACCTGCAAAAACTCATTTCAGGGAGGTGGCTTCTCCCGCTACTGCGCCGCCACACCCCTCCCAGTTATATATTGGACACCTTGAAGCCCTAAATAAGATAGACTTATCATTAAAGTAGCTTCCCACTAAAGTCACAATAAAAAAAGTAGCTTTATTGCACAACCACATACAACAAACCTATTTTCCAGTGATCGTACGCTTGTTGAATGCTTAAATATTTTAGAATACAAAGTTTAATTATGTGCAGTAAATAAGTTAGTATTTGTGTTTTATTTTATTAGAATCAGTGGGGGCTTTTTGGTTACTGATGCATGCTTTGAGGGTTCTATAACGTCCCTGCAACTAAAGGTATTCGTTAAAGAAACACGTTTCCGTATTTGGGCCATATTGGTTCATGGTACTTGGAGTTTCAGGGAGATTGCACTCCATTTGCTGTCATCAGGGAGCCGCTATTACAATCAGGGAGACTCCCTGAACTTCAGGGAGAGTTGGGATGTCTGTGTTATGGTTCCTACTACTATTCATGTAAAAGAACACATACTGTTTACTAAGGAGTCATTCTAGGTGAACTGTTCATGAAAATTCCTGTATGTCTTTCAAAGTTCAGTTATGTAACTGTGCTCTGTTAAAGATTTAATTTGAATATGTCTTATTCAGAAATATTATATTTGTAAGAAGAGGGATCTATTTTCATTTTATCGCTGTTCTGAATCTGGTTACATGTTGCATTGTTTTGTTTTAAGAAAGAGACATTATTTGAATTGATTACTAGTCTATATTTAAAAGGGATATTAAACATGAAATACATTTTATAAGCGTAGTATTGAGGATTTTCTCTGCCTTTCTTTATTGCTGTGATGACCTGCGTGACAGTAAAGTCAAAATTAAACTTGCATGATTCAGATAGAGCATGCAATATGAAGGTCAGCTAGCTCCCAGTAGTGCAGTGCTGCTCATGAAGTAAACTGAAAATTTGTTTAAAATTGCATTCTCTATCTGAACCATGAATCTTTCATTTTGAATTTACAGTCTTTTTAAAATAGTCAGAAATATGTAAACATTCGATCAGGACCAAGGACAGTTCCCTATTATAGAAATGGCTGTTATAGAAATAGATGATATTTTCTTATGTAATTTTATCTTTCAATGCTCAATAAACGTCTAGCTTCCTGGTTCATTTACTGGATACCAAATATTTTGCTTTACAGTTTATACCTTTACGCTTAAAGGGACACTCAAGTCAAAATTAAAATGCAATGATTCAGATTGAACTTTTCAGCTGACTTCCTTTAACAAAATGTGCACAGTCTTTATATTTACACTTTTTGCATCAGCAGCTCCTACTGAGCATGTGCAAGAATTCACAGAACATATCTATATGCATTTGTGATTGGCTGATGGCTGTCACATGATACAGGGGGAGTGGAAAAAAAATCTACTACTTATTTGAAGTTCAGACTAAGAGGCCGAATGATCAAATGTCTTGCGGACCTGATCCGACAGTGCGGATCAGGTCCGCAAGACATCGCTGAATGCAGAGACCAATACGCTCTCCGTATTCAGCATTGCACCAGCAGCTCACAAGAGCTGCTGGTGCAACGCCACCCCGTGCAGACTCGCGCGCAGCAGGGAGGTGTCAATCAACCCGATCGTACTCGGGTTGATTTCTGGCGTCTTTGTGACCGCAGCTTCATAACTGCTGTTTCTGGCGAGTCTGAAGTCTCACCAGAAACACGGGGCATCAAGCTCCATACGGAGCTTGATAGATAGGCCCCTAAGTGCCATTGCATTGTCTTGTTATCATTCATTTGTTGATTATGCAAATCTACTGTATTTATTGGTCCTTTACCCCTTTGACAGACACACAAGGCTGCAACATTAAATAACTAGAATACTGATAATTTCCTTGTATTCATTTATTTACTTTGAGTCTCTCTCTTTTCACTTTTTCTGCTTTCATTAGGTGTATTGTTGCAGCTTTTATTATTGAGAGTCAGGGCTATTAAAATGTATTTCATTTGTTAAAAATGACCTTGAGCTAAAGTTGTTTTGAAACCTTGCTTGTTTTCCTTCAAGCACCCGCTCTGACCTTCTGGTTCGATCATTTCTTGAAATTAACTTGATCTACACATCTTCAGGATTTCTAGCTGTTTGGCCAAACTGTTTACCTTTGAGAATAAAAGTGTGTTGTACAATTTATATGATAACAAAATATTTCAGTTTCAATAGCTAAAATATAGCATTCCAAAACTAAGTACAACATTAGATTAGTTTTAAGAGAGTTGGTATAAACTTTACATTTACTGTGTACTATTTTCAGTGTTATATACTTTTTATTGTATACTTTAATCTATGTTAATTCATATGAAAAAATACCAATATTAGGAAATAATGTATTACTATTAATATTAATAAAATATTTCAGGTAGAAAATAAATATCTTAAAGGCACATTCATGTGTGAAAGTAAAATGCTCTATTTCCAATTTTGTTTTTAAACAAATTCCCTTCTTTAATTGTATGCATAATTGTGTTGCACACTGGAATACCCCCCTTCTGGTCTATATGTGGATAAGGCAAATAGTATGACTATATGCATATTAGAGATGAGTGCTCTGTTTGTCACAAATGCACATTCATTATGAATATATATAAATATTTATTTTGTTTTAACAAAATTAATATCTGAATGAATGCAATAACTAATTAAAATAATAACAAATATATACTAAAGAAATTGATGATCATATATTTGTTATCCTTAAAATAGTTTTATAATCATTATCAATAGCGCAGTCGGGTCCTCGCTAATCTGACCCTTCTTTACAGAGTCCAGGGCAGCGCTAATAGGAGAATTAGTGCGGCTGTAGACAGTCGTTTATCGTAGGCTCTGGGATTGGCCGCACTAACCCTCCTATTAGCACGGCCCTGGACTCTGTGAAGAAGGGTCAGATTAGCACAGCCCCCACCCTGCTATAGGTCAGTGATTTGCAACCTTTTTTTTGCTGTGGCACAATTTTTTACATTAAAAAATCCTGTGGCACACCACCATCCCAAACTTTTACAAAATCACACATTGTAGCCTACTACAGGATATATATACAGTATATTTACTGTATATATATATATATATATATATATATATATATATATATATATATATATATATACACTGTACTGTGCTGTCATGCCATGCCTCCTACAAACTATACATGACATATTGACATTCATTCACAAACACCCCGCACTGTTTGTCAGTCTCCCGTGGCACACCTGAGGATCTCTCACGGCACACTAGTTTGCCAGGCACACTGGTTGAAAAACACTGCTATAGGTAATTATTTTAACCTGCAGGTGACACTGTATAGCCTGCAATAAAGTAAGATTTTAATTTGTTTTAATGGAAAATAATGTAAATGTTAACTAATACAGTATTTGTTTTATTTTAAACAAAATTAATACTGAGAAGTGAAGCAAACAAATATTCTGAAAAACTAATTTTTCAGAATATCTGTTTTGAATCATTCTCCTTAAACAAATTGTTTAGTGCTGTACATGTCTAATGCATTTATGTATCCTTATCTGGAATAAAAAGAAATAAGCACAGCATTGTATAAACATTTTACCCTTGTATAGGGTTAAAAAGATAATATAATAAGGAATATACTAAAGAATATTATAGTCTAATGAAACGGAGCATTTAAATTTGACACAAGAAAGGCAATTTATTTATATTTTACATTATATCAATGAAGCGCTGAGGTTACTGCTGTGATTTTACAGAAAAAGTAAAAATTATTAATTTAAGAATAATATTAATAATAATAATAATAATAATAATAATAATAGTAATAATAATAAACACACTTAAAACTTATCTGAAATCAAGCAATCCTAAATGGATATTTGACTTAAAAATACACAAAATCAAGAGGTAGTAAATATCTCTTTAAATGTGTTCTTTTACTTAGCTCATTCTGCAACTTTTTAAAGAAATTTACTGTGGGTGGCACTGCCAATTACATAGCATAATGCTCGCCCTATAGATTCCAACAGAAGTGCATTGCACTGCCCTGTGATAGCACACAACAGTAACTGTAAATATCAAGCACATAACATGTACACATAACATATTGATAAAGAAAAAAGGGAATTCATTTTAACATTTAGCGCTCTAACAAAATTGAACACTTAGGCCTAGATTTGGAGTTCGGCGGTAAAAGGGCTGTTAACGCTCCGCGGGCTTTTTTCTGGCCGCACCATAAATTTAACTCTGGTATCGAGAGTTCAAACAAATGCTGCGTTAGGCTCCAAAAAAGGAGCGTAGAGCATTTTTACCGCAAATGCAACTCTCGATACCAGAGTTGCTTACGGACGCGGCCGGCCTCAAAAACGTGCTCGTGCACGATTCCCCCATAGGAAACAATGGGGCTGTTTGAGCTGAAAAAAAACCTAACACCTGCAAAAAAGCAGCGTTCAGCTCCTAACGCAGCCCCATTGTTTCCTATGGGGAAACACTTCCTATGTCTGCACCTAACACTCTAACATGTACCCCGAGTCTAAACACCCCTAACCTTACACTTATTAACCCCTAATCTGCCGCCCCCCGCTATCGCTGACCCCTGCATATTTTTTTAAACCCCTAATCTGCCGCTCCGTAAACCGCTGCAACCTACGTTATCCCTATGTACCCCTAATCTGCTGCCCTAACATCGCCGACCCCTATATTATATTTATTAACCCCTAATCTGCCCCCCTCAACGTCGCCGACACCTGCCTACACTTATTAACCCCTAATCTGCCGAGCGGACCTGAGCGCTACTATAATAAAGTTATTAACCCCTAATCCGCCTCACTAACCCTATCATAAATAGTATTAACCCCTAATCTGCCCTCCCTAACATCGCCGACACCTACCTTCAATTATTAACCCCTAATCTTCCGATCGGAGCTCACCGCTATTCTAATAAATGTATTAACCCCTAAAGCTAAGCCTAACCCTAACACTAACACCCCCCTAAGTTAAATATAATTTTTATCTAACGAAATAAATTAACTCTTATTAAATAAATGATTCCTATTTAAAGCTAAATACTTACCTGTAAAATAAATCCTAATATAGCTACAATATAAATTATAATTATATTATAGCTATTTTAGGATTAATATTTATTTTACAGGCAACTTTGTAATTATTTTAACCAGGTACAATAGCTATTAAATAGTTAAGAACTATTTAATAGTTACCTAGTTAAAATAATAACAAATTTACCTGTAAAATAAATCCTAACCTAAGATATAATTAAACCTAACACTACCCTATCAATAAAATAATTAAATAAACTACCTACAATTACCTACAATTAACCTAACACTACACTATCAATAAATTAATTAAACACAATTCCTACAAATAAATACAATTAAATAAACTAGCTAAAGTACAAAAAATAAAAAAGAACTAAGTTACAGAAAATAAAAAAATATTTACAAACATAAGAAAAATATTACAACAATTTTAAACTAATTACACCTACTCTAAGCCCCCTAATAAAATAACAAAGCCCCCCAAAATAAAAAATTCCCTACCCTATTCTAAATTAAAAAAGTTACAAGCTCTTTTACCTTACCAGCCCTGAACAGGGCCCTTTGCGGGGCATGCCCCAAGAATTTCAGCTCTTTTGCCTGTAAAAAAAAACATACAATACCCCCCCCCCCAACATTACAACCCACCACCCACATACCCCTAATCTAACCCAAACCCCCCTTAAATAAACCTAACACTAATCCCCTGAAGATCTTCCTACCTTGTCTTCACCATCCAGGTATCACCGATCCGTCCTGGCTCCAAGATCTTCATCCAACCCAAGCGGGGGTTGGCGATCCATAATCCGGTGCTGAAGAGGTCCAGAAGAGGCTCCAAAGTCTTCCTCCTATCCGGCAAGAAGAGGACATCCGGACCGGCAAACATCTTCTCCAAGTGGCATCTTCGATCTTCTTCCATCCGGAGCGAAGTGGCAGGATCCTGAAGACCTCCAGCGCGGAACATCCATCCGGACCGACGACTGAACGACGAATGACTGTTCCTTTAAGGGACGTCATCCAAGATGGCGTCCCTCGAATTCCGATTGGCTGATAGGATTCTATCAGCCAATCGGAATTAAGGTAGGAATTTTCTGATTGGCTGATGGAATCAGCCAATCAGAATCAAGTTCAATCCGATTGGCTGATCCAATCAGCCAATCAGATTGAGCTCGCATTCTATTGGCTGTTCCGATCAGCCAATAGAATGCGAGCTCAATCTGATTGGCTGATTGGATCGGCCAATCGGATTGAACTAGATTCTGATTGGCTGATTACATCAGCCAATCAGAAAATTCCTACCTTAATTCCGATTGGCTGATAGAATCCTATCAGCCAATCGGAATTCGAGGGACGCCATCTTGGATGACGTCCCTTAAAGGAACAGTCATTCGTCGTTCAGTCGTCGGTCCGGATGGATGTTCCGCGCTGGAGGTCTTCAGGATCCTGCCACTTCGCTCCGGATGGAAGAAGATCGAAGATGCCGCTTGGAGAAGATGTTTGCCGGTCCGGATGTCCTCTTCTTGCCGGATAGGAGGAAGACTTTGGAGCCTCTTCTGGACCTCTTCAGCACCGGATTATGGATCGCCAACCCCCGCTTGGGTTGGATGAAGATCTTGGAGCCAGGACGGATCGGTGATACCTGGATGGTGAAGACAAGGTAGGAAGATCTTCAGGGGATTAGTGTTAGGTTTATTTAAGGGGGGTTTGGGTTAGATTAGGGGTATGTGGGTGGTGGGTTGTAATGTTGGGGGGGGGTATTGTATGTTTTTTTTACAGGCAAAAGAGCTGAAATTCTTGGGGCATGCCCCGCAAAGGGCCCTGTTCAGGGCTGGTAAGGTAAAAGAGCTTGTAACTTTTTTAATTTAGAATAGGGTAGGGAATTTTTTATTTTGGGGGGCTTTGTTATTTTATTAGGGGGCTTAGAGTAGGTGTAATTAGTTTAAAATTGTTGTAATATTTTTCTTATGTTTGTAAATATTTTTTTATTTTCTGTAACTTAGTTCTTTTTTATTTTTTGTACTTTAGCTAGTTTATTTAATTGTATTTATTTGTAGGAATTGTGTTTAATTAATTTATTGATAGTGTAGTGTTAGGTTAATTGTAGGTAATTGTAGGTAGTTTATTTAATTAATTTATTGATAGGGTAGTGTTAGGTTTAATTATATCTTAGGTTAGGATTTATTTTACAGGTAATTTTGTTATTATTTTAACTAGGTAACTATTAAATAGTTCTTAACTATTTAATAGCTATTGTACCTGGTTAAAATAATTACAAAATTGCCTGTAAAATAAATATTAATCCTAAAATAGCTATAATATAATTATAATTTATATTGTAGCTATATTAGGGTTTATTTTACAGGTAAGTATTTAGCTTTAAATAGGAATCATTTATTTAATAAGAGTTAATTTATTTCGTTAGATAAAAATTATATTTAACTTAGGGGGGTGTTAGTGTTAGGGTTAGACTTAGCTTTAGGGGTTAATACATTTATTAGAATAGCGGTGAGCTCCGATCGGAAGATTAGGGGTTAATAATTGAAGGTAGGTGTCGGCGATGTTAGGGAGGGTAGATTAGGGGTTAATACTATTTATGATAGGGTTAGTGAGGCGGATTAGGGGTTAATAACTTTATTATAGTAGCGCTCAGGTCCGCTCGGCAGATTAGGAGTTAATAAGTGTAGGCAGGTGTCGGCGACGTTGTGGGGGGCAGATTAGGGGTTAATAAATATAATATAGGGGTCGGCGGTGTTAGGGGTAGCAGATTAGGGGTACATAGGGATAACGTAGGTGGCGGCGCTTTGCGGTCGGAAGATTAGGGGTTAATTATTTTAAGTAGCTGGCGGCGATGTTGTGGGGGGCAGATTAGGGGTTAATAAATATAATATAGGGGTCGGCGGTGTTAGGGGTAGCAGATTAGGGGTACATAAGTATAACGTAGGTGGCGGTCGGCAGATTAGGGGTTAAAAAATTTAATCGAGTGGCGGCGATGTGGGGGGAGCTCGGTTTAGGGGTACATAGGTAGTTTATGGGTGTTAGTGTACTTTAGGGTACAGTAGTTAAGAGCTTTATAAACCGGCGTTAGCCAGAAAGCTCTTAACTCCTGCTATTTTCAGGCGGCTGGAATCTTGTCGTTAGAGCTCTAACGCTCACTTCAGAAACGACTCTAAATACCAGCGTTAGAAAGATCCCATTGAAAAGATAGGCTACGCAAATGGCGTAGGGGGATCTGCGGTATGGAAAAGTCGCGGCTGAAAAGTGAGCGTTAGACCCTTTAATCACTGACTCCAAATACCAGCGGGCGCCCAAAACCAGCGTTAGGAGCCTCTAACGCTGGTTTTGACGGCTACCGCCGAACTCCAAATCTAGGCCTTAATTTTTGTGTTTGTGTTTGGAATGTCCCTTTAAAAAAAGAAACTCATCAGTGTAGCCCTTTATTTGCAAAAGTTTGACATCCATGCATTTTAGTAACTTCGTTGTCCCTGCAACAGCTTGAAGATTCACAGAACAATCAGAGTTATTTCAGCGTTAAGGATCTGCAAGCCTCATGTTTACTTCCTAAATTGGTTTCTGAGTCATCTCTGGTCAGTTTTGATATTGGAAGGTTAGCTATATAATTGCTCCAGCTTCCAGTACCCAAGGTTAAGCCGTGTGTATAGTTTTAGACCTATATCAACAGCTTATTACTTCTGGTGCTCAAATATTTGTACCCAAACACAATAATCTTCTTTGCTTTTATAGGGTAAAATCAAGAACCATTGTGGACAAATATGAAAACCCATCTGACCTGGAAGCATCTCTCAATATGACTAAATTAACAATGAATATGATGGTATTGGAAAGCAACGTAGCACCTAATAATAAATCCAGAATGCAGATTAATTAAAACTACAGCTCTGCATTTTTTATATTTTCTACATTATTTAAACACATTATTTAAATCTATCTAAAAAAAAAAGTAAAAATGTTATAAACAGAAAAAGCACATTAGCTCAAATGTTCTGTTTTTTTGCCTTTTGCTTTGTTTCTGGCAACAATGATACATTTTAATTCCTATGCAGAATAGTTCATTAGGAATTCGGTTAATAGCCTGAAATTGTTATGTTATTTCTGTATTGTTACTCAGCTAACGCACAAAAATATTTTAGGAAATGCTGAAGAAATATCTTAATATCAGAATATGAAGTGCATTAACCTCTTAGCTAATAGTGAGAGCTACAACACACAGCATGTCTAGTGAGAGAACCAATGGATTAATTACGTCTTATTTTTAAGATGTATTCAGATTTACATTGAGCGTCCCTAGACAAGACACTATAAGGTCAATTATAAATGAGTTTTCTTCAAAATACTTTTTTTGTGTTTTTCTGTTGATAATTATTAGATTAATTTCTCTAAAAAATTGTAATTGTTCCCTAATTTTCTCACCCCAAATCTACATTCTAATAACGTATTGCCACCAATGTACATTAATAAAAATATTTAAAAATAACTTTAACTTTATTAAATGGCTTCAAAGTTAAATTCTAAATAAAACTTTCACGGTTCAGATACAGCATCCTGTTTTAAGCAGCATTCCAGTTTGTTTATATTATCAAATTTACTTCATTCTCTTGGTATCCTTTGTTTAAAAGAAAAACTTGGTAGGCTTGAGATGAGCAATGAGCTACTGGGAGCTAGATGGTGACTTTTGTTTACACACATGCCTCTTATCGTTGGCTCACCAGCAGCATATGTTGCCGTTCTGCTGCTGAATTGAACAATATTTGAAGAGGATTTAAACACAAATTTATATGCAGGGGTAGCTCTATTCTGAGTCTTAGTGCGACCATGCTACCACATGGGAAGAATATGGTTGCCTTAAATAATAGTAAAGATCCCAATTCACTTGCACATGTCTATATATCCTCAGACTCACATTATCAGTGCAATTCCTTGAGCCAGCCCTGTTTATATTCAAGCAATGTTGTATTGATTAAATTCTTTAACACATTACATGTAATGTCTCTTTAAGAGATCAACAGAAACAACTGTGCATAAGGAGCATTATAAACCTCTAACTATGATTTCCTTTTGATAGGTCATGTGATCATTATTCTATAAAACACTCTAGTAGTATTTTAATCATGTTGCGGTTTGGATTAAGTGGCATAAAAAGGAGAATATCATTTAGCCTGCTCTTGCGGATGAGATCCGTGGCATCTTGCACTTGAAAGCATATTTGAGTGTAGAGGTCTCTGTCAGACAGTTTGGCACAACATACAGTCATTATGACAATCCAGAGCTATCACTGCCACATGCTAGTTCCAAGCAAGCTGTCAACATAAACAATGTGGCGCACGAGTTACAAAAAGCCCAACAACAGAAATATTAATCACAACAGATTTCCCTTCTTAGAATTAATGCTAGCTGCTGGCATGCCCCCAACCCTTTGTTCAAAAAATATCTGAGGGTTGTAAAATTGTATAAAACCTGTCATGGAAATGACTTTAATATCTGTTAATTGTTTTGTTTAATTATTTCAATTATTTTCACGGCCAATTAAAGGGATATTGTCATTTCAAATCAGTTTGTTTTATTTTGCCTTTGTAAAAACGGTTGCTCTTATATAAAGATTTTAACCACCGTTCTGGAAACCTGTGCCTATCAGCCAAGAAGCATTAATACAGTAGTATCTGTTGTGCATACACATGCAATTCCTGCCAGTCTAAAATGTATTTTATAATGTATTTACTTGTTTACAGCAAATACAAAGTAATAATTAACTTAATAAAGAAAATTACTATCTACTCTATCTATCTATCTATCTATCTATCTATCTGTCTGTCTGTTTATTTTAAACTGAATTTACTTGTTTACAGCTAATACAAAACAATAACTAACAATAAAAAATATGAATTTCTATCTATTTATTTATTTATTTATCTATCTATCTATCTATCTATCTATCTATCTATCTGTCTGCCTGTCTATCAATAACTAACAATAAAAAATATGAATTTTTATCTATCTATTTATTTATCTATCTATCTATCTATCTGTCTGTCTGTCTGTCTGTCTATCTATCTATCTATCTATCTATCTATCTATCTATATTATGTTTTTTATTGGTTTATTATTGTTATTATTGGTCTAGATAAAAAAAATATATTAGTCCCTTTAATGGTAAAGATAAAAAAGGCCTTATTTGTATACTCTTCTGCTGCAATTTCATACAAATTCAAGACTAGAGTTTTAATGGAAATTACTAGCCCAATAAATATATTAAACTAGAGCTAGTGGAAAAGGATAGCATGCTTACAATTTTGAGATAGTGCAAAATAACTCCCAACAAGTTATCAACTACATGTGATTTGTAATCTAGGCCAAAATATTTATTTTTTTCACATTAATGACAAAAAATAAATTTAAAGAGGGCACATGACAATCACTTACCCCCAATCTGTCCCAGTGGGAATCTCTGCGGAATTCCCTTAAACCTTTCATTTTCTAATTTTTCAGTGCTACACTATTAACCTCACTGTATAAATAGCCAGAGCCAAGAGAAAGTAATATTTCCTGTATTACGGGTAAAAAAAAATATCTTTCTGGTTATGCATGCCTGAGCTAAATGTATTCTCAATGGAAAATATATTATTTCAATATGCCTTCAGCAGCTAAGGTAAAAATAACTTGTAACATCTTTGTCTATAAACAAGGATGTATCATATAATGTTCCATATTTATACATGACAGTCGCTTTAGGCTGATGTTCTATCTCGACACCTTTAAGGGATGAGTGTTATAATACTGGTTTGCAGTCTTCAGTGATCTTCCTCATCAGTATGATTCGTTCTTCCAAACTATAAAAAAAGTCTTCTTATCGAGTACTAACTTTATTTAAGTGATTTACGGAAGTACAAAATACTCATACTGATAAAGGTTATAGTCATTCCCCCCCCCCCCCCGCTACAATGGGACTTATTCAATGTTTCAAAGACTTTTGCAGCTACCATACTATGGGCTGGATTACAAATGGCGTGCTAACAGCTGAGGTCGATCAAAATTTGGTTTGTCTGGGCTATTTGCATGCGTCAGAAGTAGCGAGTATTACGAGTTGAAAGTAAAAACGTTCATTCAACCGCAATTGAATTTAAAGGGACACTGAACCTAATTTTTTTCTTTCGTGATTCAGATAGAGGATGACATTTTAGGCAACTTTCTAATTTACTCCTATTATCAAATCTTATTCTTCTCCTAATATCTTTATTTGAAAAGCAAAAATGTAAGTTTAGATGCCGGACCATTTTTGATGAACAGTCTGGGTTGTTCTTGCTGATTGGTGGATAAATCCACCCGACACACACCAACCAAGCCGCTACAGACGCGGTAATTCCGGCGTGAACAGCGAACATGGGCGGATCAATCCAAGCAGCCAACAAGTCACAGGGGTGCTTGCTGTATAGAAACAGCCGGTGTGCCGAAAAATAGTCCACAAAAATGTAATACAGCAGCACTTTAAGCAAAAAGAGTCATAGGGCAAAAAAGGGTAAAAATAAAATATAATTACCTTTATTTAAACATGGTTAAAAATGATAAATTCACCCACCAATAAACAAGTGCTGTCCTGGGTCTAAACCAAAAAATGTGTCTGGCTCCTAAGCATAGATGCCTTCTTTTTCAAATAAAGATTGCAAGAGAACGAAGAAAAATTGATAATAGAAGTAAATTAGAAAGTTGCTTAAAATTGTATGCTCTATCTGAATCATTAAAGAAAAAAAATTGGGTTCAGTGTCCCTTTAACACGCATTAGGATATCTCTGGTTAACTGCTACGCGTGACTAAAAAGTTGCACAAAGCACATCAAAAATAAATTTAAAAGCACAGTTACACTCATAATAACACTGTCTGATAAAAATTATTTTTAAAAAATTGCAATAAAAATTTGTAAGGGCTCAAAGATATGAGGTGTTAGAAAAAATGCATGCAAATGGTTTTAACATGTCTAAATGTGTATGTATATATATATATATATAAAGTGTGCGTGTGTATATATTTATCTATTTATATGGGTATATATGTATTTACAGACATACATACATACAGTATATAAACACACATTTATATATATGATTCAATCTTCGTGCACTCACTCATTAAGCCTTAGCCTAAACAATGCCTGGGTGTTTCCTCTGCAAACATTCAGTGTGATTCCATAAATGAGGGCATTCACAGGGTTTGAATTCAGTTAAAAACTTTATTGCTTTATTTCAACATCAATTAGTCAGTTGACATTTCAGCTAACCACATTAGAATTTTTGTAGCATACAGCTACAGAATGGCATTTTGAGACACCAAGCAAAGTTTTAAAAAAAGGACATTGTCTTGAAAAAGTCTAATATATAATATATATATATTTATATTTAATTATCTCTCTCTCTATAAATATACATATATACTGTATGTATATATATATATTATATATATATATATATATATGATATATATATATATATATATATATATATATATATATATACATGTATACATGTTTATACATGTTTATACTGACCAGCACTCCCAAAGTCCAACTGTTCAGGTCCCAGGGTGTACTTAAACACTACAATATAAACCAAATATCCAATAAGGCACTCTCCGGTATAGAATAATTAAACGTTTCTTTATTGAGTGACATTTCGGAGTTGTGCCCCTTCCTCAGACCCTTAAAACAGTTTTAAGGGTCTGAGGAAGGGGCACAACCCTTAAATGTCGCTTAATAAAGAAAGGTTTGACTATTATATACCGGAGAGGGCCTCATTGGAGGTTTGGTTTATATATATATAGTATATATATATATATATATATATCTATATATATATATATATAAAACTTATATATATATATATATAAAACTTATATATATATATATAATATGCGCGCTATCTGACGCGTGCAAACATCTCTACTCTTAATCTAACTCTAAGATGAAAAACTAACCAATCAAAGAAACACTAAACAAGAATGCAAGTCAAAGTCTAACTTGAAATGTATTGAGGTCTTTGAGTTGGTAGGTAGTTTGCATGCCGTAATCCTTCCTTATTAGTCATTTACTACTGATTACTCTGCCACTACCCTCTATGATAAGTATTCTGGAAGTTGGGTCCTGATGGTATTGCATTGTTATGCAGTTTAAGGGCAGTCATTTCCATAAATTCCTTCTTATTTCCCTGAATGCTAACATATCTGGAGAAATTATAGTGTTTAGGATGTAGACAATTAAAATATAGCTACATAAAAGGCTATAATCCAGATCCTATTTAAAATCTACATTTAGCTACATAAAAGCACAACTGCAAGAAGATTGCATTACCAAGGAACTCTCATGATTCAGGTAGATAATGTGATTTTAAACAAGTTTCTGATTTTCTTCTATTATCTAATTTGTTATCTTGGTATCCTTTGTTGAAAAGTATTCATAGGTAGGCTCAGGTACAGCAATGTACTACTGGGAGATGGCCACTGATTAGTGGCTACATATAATTGTCTTGTGATTACCTCACCCTATGTGTTCAGCTAGCACCCAGTGTGTACGGCTGCTCCTTAACAAACGATATCAGGATAATTAAGAAATTTGATAACAGAAGTAAATTGGAAATGTGTTTAAAATTGTATGCTATATCTGAATCATTAAAGGAAAATTGTGGGTTTCATGTCCCTTTAAATTTCACATTTTCATTCAATTTTGTATGTCTTTGGATTTAATTACCATTTTTCTACAATAAGCTATAAGTGTTATAATTCATACCATCAATCACCCCAATAAATGTCACAAAGATTGGTTCAGTAGATTTGGCTGTTGCCTGTCTAAGTAGTTTCCTAACTCTATCAATGCAAACGTGATTTTCAAGTTAATAACTAAAACATTTAGAGCTTATCAATGAATTTATAAAGTTTTATTTTAAAATACATGATTAAACACAGAAATCTAAAGGAAATTTAAATTATAACTGCATGGTAACATATAATATTTATAATTCAGCTTTGTCAACCGGCAAATTGTTAGGGATCCCCATTACAATGCAGGCAAAACATTTAAGCACAATGAAACGAAAAAAAGTATTAGGAATCTGGTTTCTTCATTTAAAAGTTTTGAATACAATTTCATATTCCTTTAATATTTACTAAATAGATTGAATACCTCTGCATTATACAAAGACGAATGATCTCTGCGTGTTGCTTCATGTGACAAAATTAATAACATCCTTAAGAAGCTGACATGTACCATATGTTTTAGTAATCTGTCCACTGGAATAACAGAACCATAAATCAAAGAACTCAGAACATCCCCAGATACATCTTGACTGAACAATGTGATTACAAGATATCTGTTTTTAAATGGGGGAATACTCACAAATTCTCTCAGTAGTTTCTAATCTCTTACATGTTTGAGAAGCAAGGGTAGTAAATTACATGTTGTCCCTCCAGTAAACAACCACTTCTACCTTATGTCACTGAAACATCAACATTGGTCTAAGGTTCTTGGCCAGTAGTTTCATTGAAAGAATCAAGTGTATTAAAGAAATAAGCTAAAGCCCATTGTATCTCTGTGTTTATTTAGTTCACTTGTAGACATACAACTTTTGAACACTGGTCAAAAGAACACAAATGTCTAATTAGTGCACAAACTTCATACATTTGTTTTGGTTACCTAAACAACATCGAAGTTCTACGAGATATCCACAATTCACCATTTTTTAGTAACTGTTGATGCTTACAGATGCAAATGAAATTTACTGCTGTTCCTGTTCTGTGTGTCCATCTTTTCACAAACGTTAAAGCATTTTCAACATCAAGAAAGAGACATTAATCGATAAATAAGAAAATTGTGTTTCAATGTTTGGCTTTAGTCTTAAGTTAGTTATTCAATTTCCCCATTATATACCAGAACCCTTGGAGTGAGGAGTAAATATGATTCATATGGCATATTTTACACATCTATCTTATGCAAATAATGTTTAATCATATTTTAGATAGTATTGATGTATAATTTTACGGTTTAAACCTAACCTTGTTAGTCTGCAGAGACATAGATACAAGGTAATCACAGAGGTAAAAAGTACATTAATATAACAGTGTTTGTTATGCAAAACTGGGGAATGGGTAATAAAGGGATTATCTATCTTTTTAAATAATACAAATTCTGGAGTAGACTGTCCCTTTAATATTTGCTGTCGGGTTAGCCTAGTTGAGTAAATGCGGTCAGGTTTGTGCAACCTGTTTGGGTGTTAGTTTTTCTTTCTACTTTTCCTGCTTCATTGAAGTCTATGAGGCCCATTTACCAAGCTCCGGATGGAGATTGAGGGCCTGTGTTTCTGGTGAGTCTGACTCGCCAGAAACAGCAGTTATGAAGCAGCAGTCTAAAGACCATAACGCTGTCCGCCTGCTCTGATCAGACGGACAGAGATCGCCAGAATTCAACCCGATTGTACTCGTGCTGGCGGCCGATTGGTATTGCTCTCCGCATTCAGCGAGGTCTGTGGGACCTGATCTGCACTGTCAGACCTTTGATAAATATCCCCCTATGGATGACAACATTAAGGTGGTAAGGTTTTTCGAAGTTCAACTTTTTGCGCCCATCGGGTTAGCTCTCATGCGGAAACTTTCTACTTTTAACTTGTAATACACGCGCTACCAGACGCATTTAAAAAGCTTACTTAAATAGCGCATCACTTGTAATATAGCCCCTAGTGAGTTACTGTAGAAAATACAATATTACATATTCTGTAAAATGAACAGAAGAAGATATCTAATTTTACAAATATAGATCAATTTATAGGTACACATAATACAGGCTTACTTGAGTCACTTGTCAGTTTACAAAGTTACATCTGTTTTTCTAAACAAAGACAAGTCAAATAATGCTGATCTTCTGGTACTGTACCTTTCAATCTATGGCACAAAGTAAATCATAATGAATGGTTTCTAGAAGTGTATCATTGAAGGCTCAGCGCTGGTGACACTGTAATTACTGTCAGGTCTTCTCGGCATCCTATTGGGAAACTTGTTTTTGTCCCATCACTTTGAAACTTAGACAAAGAAAAACAATTTACAGTGATTTGTAACTATTTAAATCTTTCCTAGTTTGGGAAACTGATTTTCATTTAGCCTTTTTAAGGATTGTTTGTGATATATTGAGACAAATATAGACTATAAGGGATAGATTATGAGTGGAGCACTATTTGTTGCTCCTGCTCATGTGTTTAACTATGCTAGAAGTAACCTTTTTACACAAGTCAGGTAGCATGCGTATTACAGGTTTTGAAGTAAAACTTTTTTGCATGAGCACTAACCTGACGCACGCAAAAAGCCAAATTTCGAATATTGTGACCCCCGTTAACATATTCCTCCATAGGCTTCAATAGAGTGCGAAGTGGGGAAAAACCTAACACCTATACTTGCGCACAAAACCGAGCGTGTTTACTCAATTGCGCTAACACAACATTAAATATGAATATTTCACATTCCAATGTTCTTCATATACCTGGATATGCGCCATTTATTTTTAAATACATATTTCTGTATATATTTAATGGTTTTCTGGTAAAATTTATACTTATACCTATATATATATATATATATATATATATATATATATATATATATATATATATATATATATTGAACATATTTTCCCCTATGCGAGGAACATTGCTTTGTGAAATATTTACAGTAAATGCACACTATAACACTTTATTAAAAATGAATGTGGCATAAATATGATATTTAATGTTTTCAGCTACTTGACTGCAAATGGCTCCAATACACTTATATAAATGTCTATATATGCATACATATGTGTTCATGTGTTTATATGTGTATACATGTCTGTAAATACATGTATACACATATAAATACACAGACACACACACACATATATATATATATATATATATATATATATATTATATATATATATAAATATATATAAATATATATGTGTGTGTATGTATATATTATTTTGTACATTCTTTATTGTGTAATGCTAAAACCTATGTATTGACATTATTTTTACATATTATTAGATATGCATATTTATAGTCTCTATTTATTATCTTTTTAGGCAGTGGAGACTAACCTTGCTTCTAAGGACAGCCACTGGGTCTACGTGAATGAGGTAGGAGCAAATATTTTTTCAAGTTATGCTTATAGATGAGTTTTTACATTTGAGATAAAAAAAATTAAACCTTTTTTTAAATGTTAAATTATTGCCAACGTTTCTACATTTGTATAAAATTAAAGAATGAAGCCAACATGTTATTTGTGACAAATACACAAAGATATTTTCCCATTCCTAATATTTAAGATTTTTGTATGTTGCTATATTATAGAACCATAGATTTTGATGGTAGATAAGAAGCATAGGCCTAACAAGTCTCCCAAATAGTTCCTAAAAGTATAAACTTATCTAGTTCATTGGATAGCTGTAAACATTCTTGAAGTCCCCCTTGTTGTTTTCCATTACCACCTCTGGTGGAAGTTTATTCCATGATTCATTCACCCTTTCTGTAAAGAAGAGCTTCCACAAATTACTGCTGAATCTAATACCCTTCAGCTTGAGATAATGACCCCTTTTTCTTTCTATGAAAAATACTCACAGCCTCAGCTTTACTAAGCCCTTTAATATACTTGAAAGTTGTTACATCACATCTTTCCCTTTCTCTAAGCTATACATAGTAAGGTCATTGAGCCTCTCCTGGTAAATTTTATTTTTTAGACCATGTACTATTTGGTAGCCCCACTTTGCACAGTTTCCAGTTTGTATATATCCTTCTGAATATATGGCCTCCAGAACTGCACACAATACCCAAGATGAGGCCTAACTAATGATCTGTAATGTGGCATAAAAACCCTACTATTTATGCTGCAAATACATCTACCAATATAACCAAGCATTCTACTGGCCTTACTTGCTGCAATTACTACATTTTTTACTAAATTATAAAACATCTGAAATACTAATTCCCAAGTCCTGTTACTAATTTGCAACTGTCAGTAAAGTATCATTGAGTCTGTAATTAACATTTGGATATTTCTTTCCTAAATGCATACATTTGTATTTTGCAGTGTTAAACTTTAGATCCCAGTCATTTGTCCAATCTTCCAATTTTCTTTTAGCACTTCTCATTTGGTCCCCCCCCCCAAAAAAAAACATCTATTCTATTACAAATCTTTGTATCATCTGCAACCCAACATACTTTCCAATGTAGCCCTTTGTTGATATCACTTATAAATATGTTAAAACAAAATAGGACACAGAACTGACCCCCTGAGTAACACCACTAGTAACTGCCCCTATGCAGAATGTACTCAATTTACTAAGACACTCTACTACAATTCTACTCCATTCATAAATCTGAAGTCCAGAACAAGGAGATACAGCTTGTGAATTAGTTTGTTGTGTGGGGTGGTGTCAAATACTTTGCTGAAATCTAGATATACTACATCAACTGCTGGTGTAATACTTGTATTACATAGTTATCCTGACATGATCTATGATCATATTGTTTTCCTCTTTCTTTTACAGACATGTCTAATACAGTGTGTGGTTGCATCTAAAATAAACACACTTCAAAAATGTCCACTGTTCTTGAGCCCCCCATAATAAGATTTTAGCTTTTTAAATAGTTGTTCATGTATTCTCCCATGTATGAAAAATCAGCCTTCCTAAAGTCTAAAATGTTTGTTTTAATATGGGTGGACATTGCGCTGAACATGAATACTTAAAACAAAGATTGATGATCACTGAACCCTAAGTTCTCACCAACAGACACATCTGAAACTGTATCACAATTTTTAAGTATTAAAGCTACTATAGCTTTCTTTCAAGTAAGTCCCTTAACTAATTGCTCAAGTGATTCCCCTTGCAAGGGAATCTTCAAGTCTTTATATGGCAAATTAAAGTCCCCCATTACTATAACCTTACCCTTCATGGATATTTTGGTTATTTATTCTATTAACAGTTTGTCTAGTTTTCATCATGTAATGGGGGCCTATATGCAACCCTTATTCTAAACACATTTTTATCACCAGTTTCTATAGTTGCCCAAATAGTTTCACATCATCATTAGTTCCTACAATTTCAGTAGACTTCATATTTTATTTTACATACAGAGCAACTCCTCCACTTTTCTTTTCTATTCTTTTCATTTTAAATACTTGTATCCAGGTATAACTTTTCCTTGCCATCAGACTCATTGTACCATAATTTTGCTATAGCTACTAAATCCAGGATGTCCATAGTCATTGTTGAATTGTGTTCAGGTAATTTAATTCCTAAGCTGCAAGCATTTGTGCTCATGACACAAAACACTTTTCTACTAGAAATTCTAGAACTGTAACTTGGACTAACTGTTTTGGCTTACTTTAGGGGGCAGGTGGATATATTAATTATTTCTGCAATATATACTATATTTAAAATAATCTCTAATGGCATGATTGGTTTAATTGTGCTTCTAAGCACAGTAATGCAGTGCTAATTTACTGCCTGTGAACTGAATTCCTGCTCTCAGGTATGTCAAAATATATCTGACAAGTATTTTCAAGATCACAGCTGCATCCAAATTAATTCTTATAATTAAATAAAATAAAAAATATGCTAGAAAATTGACCATTTAACAATAAATGGAACACAACTATTATGGGAAGGACTCCTTCCTGGTTTTACATTATAATTTGTATTGCATTTTCTGCTTCTTCTTTCTTCCTTTTCCTTCTTCATCATGTTCGTTCTTATTCTTGTCTATGATACTCCAGCTAATTTTGAAGTTCTATATAGGAAGTAAAAAAAATGAAAACGTAATGAAAGAAACCTTTAAAGGTTTTAAAAACTTGGAGATCCAGACAACACAACATAGAGGGTAAATGTCTTTGCAGGCTAACACATAGATTTAGAGTTCTGCGTTAGCCGTCAAAGCAGCATTAAGGGGTCCTAACGCTGCTTTTGGCCGCCCGCTGGTATTTAGAGTCAGCCAGGAAAGGGTCTAACGCTCACTTTCAAGCAGCGACTTTTCATACCGCAGATCCCCTTACGCTAATTGCGTATCCTATCTTTTCAATGGGATCTTCCTAATGCCGGTATTTAGTGTCTTGGCTGAAGTGAGTGGTAGACCCTCTACTGACAAGACTCCTACCGCCAAAAAAGTCAGTAGTTAAGAGCTTTATGGGCTAACGCCGGTTTATAAAGCTCTTAACTACAGTGCTCTAAAGTACACTTACACCCATAAACTACCTATGTATCCCTAAACCGAGGCCCCCCCACATTGCCGCCACTATAATAAATATTTTTAACCCATAATCTGCCGACCGCACACCGCCGCCACCTACATTATCCCTATGAACCCCTAATCTGCTGCCCCTAACATCGCCGACACCTACATAATATTTATTAACCCCTTATCTGCCCCCCCAATGTCGCCGCTACCTAACTACACTTATTAACCCCTAATCTGCCGACCAGACCTCACCGCCACCTATAATAAATGTATTAACCCCTAAACCGCCGCACTACCGCCTCGCAAACACTATAATAAATAGTATTAACCCCTAATCTGCCCTCCCTAACATCGCCACCCACCTAACTTCAAGTATTAATCCCTAATCTGCTGACCGGAACCTCACCTCTACTCTAATAAATATATTAACCCCTAAAGCTAAGTCTAACCCTAACCCTAACACCCCCCTAAATTAAATATAACTTTAATCTAACTAAATAAATTAAATCTTATTAACTAAAGTATTCCCTATTTAAAACTAAATACTTACCTGTAAAATAAACCCTTATATAGTTTCAATATAACTAAAAATGATATTGTAGCTATATAAGGGTTTATTTTACAGGTAAGTATTTAGTTTTAAATAGGAATACTTTAGTTAATAAGATTTAATTTATTTCGTTAGATTAGTAGCAGATTAGGGGTTAATACAAATTATTATAGTGTTTGCCGAGGTGGGAGTGCGGTGGTTTACGGGTTAATAAGTGTAGGTAGGGTCACGGCGACATTGGGGGGGGACAGATAAGGGGTTAATAAATATAATATAGGTGTCGGCGATGTTAGGGGCAGCAGATTAGGGGTTCATAGGGATAATGTAGCTTGCGGCGGTGTACAGAGCGGCATGTTAGGGTTAATAATATACAACAGGTGTCAGCGATAGCGGTGGCCGGCAGATTAGGGGTTAATAAGTGTAAGGTTAGGGGTGTTAGACTCGGGGCACATGTAAGGGTGTTAGGTGCAGACTTAGAAAGTGTTTCCCCATAGAAACAATGGGGCTGCGTTGGGAGCTTACGCTGCTTTTTTGCAGGTGTTAGGTTTTTTTTCAGCCCAAACTGCCCCATTGTTTCCTATGGGGGAATAGTGCACGAGCACGTTTTCCCAGCTTACCGCTACCATAAGCAACGCTGGTATTGAGGGTTGAAGTGGCGGTAAATTCAGCTCAACGCACCCTTTTTGGAGCTTAACGCAGCCCTCAGACAACTCTAAATACCAGCGTTGTCTTAAGGGTGCGTTGGAAAAAAAAAGCTGCGTTAGCTATGCGGTCTTTACCGACAAAACTCTAAATCTAATCCGTAAGTAAATAAGTGGCATTTTGTTCAGATGCAGGCTAGTTATAGAATCAGTGCATTCATCTAAATGAAATAGAATAAGTAAGTGGACCAGATTTGTGCTGCTTTAAAGTGACAAATTGATGAATTTTGGAAATGTTCTGCAAATAAAAAGTGGCACGATTTGGATGACAGTGTGTGTGTGTATGTATGGGAAATGATGCATAGAGCATTGGAAAATATTACTCCAAGGTAGTGGATGTTTGTTGCAGGTTTGAAGGTGCGAAGTTGACACTGATGGACACTTTATGTGCTCTTGAAAAAAGAAGATCAGTAAGAGTTTAGATTAGATATATTTTGAATAGGTTGGAGGCCATCAAGGAAGCCATCAAGGAAGAGGTCTTATTAAGAGAGCATGTACCACATTTGGAGAGAGAGATAAAGAAGCATATAGGTAGATTTGGAGCTTACAATTCACTCTCTGAATGAAAATATTAAATATAGTTCAATCCATGAAAGAGTGGTGTGAACACTTTGGTGTAGATTTAACAAGAACAGGAGTTAAGAAGCTCCTTAACTCGTCCACCACCTCTGAGGCTGCAGACAGCAATCAGCCCGATTGATCGGGTTACGATCAGGTAGATTGACTCCCCCTGCTAGCGGCCATCTGAAGGAGAGTCATTGCATAAGCATTGTGCTTGTGCTATGATAAATGCAGACAGCGTATGCTGATCATACAGAAACTTACAAAGCCATATGTAGGGTTTGTGATAAGATGCTGGAGTAGGCAATGCTAGATACAGTGAAGATAAAGTGCTGGATTAGGCAATGCTCTATACTGTTGAGAGATGATGCTGGAAGCAATGCTAGATACTGTTGACAGATGATGCTGGATTAAGCAAATGCTAGATACTGTTTAGAGAAGATGCTCGATTAAACCAGCCTAGATACTGCTTGAGAGCGAGATGTTGGATTAAGCCATGATATTGTTGAGAGATGATACTGGATTTAAGCATGCTAGATACTTTTGAGATAAAAATTCTGGAATTAAGCAATGCTAGATAGTGTTGAGAGTAGATGCTGGATTAAACCATGCTAGATACTCTTAAAATAAGATGCTGGATTAAGCCATGCTAGATACTGTTGAGAGAAGATGCTGGATTAAACCATGCTAGATACTGTTGAGAGAATATGCTGGTTAAGCCATGCTAGATACTGTTCAGAGAAGATGCTGGATTAAAACATGCTAGATACTGTTGATAGAATAGATGGATTAAGCCATGCTAGATACTGTTGAGAGAAGATGCTGGATTAAGCAATTCTAGATACAGTTGAGAGAAGATGCTGGAGTAGGCAATGCTAGGTACTGTTGAGAGAAGATGCTGGAGAAGATAATGTTAGATACAGTGGAGATAAAATGCTTGATTAGCCATGCTAGATACTGTTGAGAGAGATGTTGGATTAAACCATGCTAGATACTCTTAAGAGAAGATGCATGATTAAGCCATGCTAGATACTCTTACGAGAAGATGCTGGATTAAGCCATGCTAGATACTGTTGAGAGAAGATGCTGGATTAAGTCATGCTAGATTCTGTTGACAGAATATGCTGGATTAAGACATGCTAGATACTGTGAGAGAAGATGCTGGATTAAGCAATTCTAGATACAGTTGAGAGAAAAAGCTGGAGTAGGAAATGCTAGATACTGTTGAGAAAAGATGCTGGAGAAGGCAATGTTAGATACAGTGGAGATAAAATGCTTGATTTAACCCCTTAATGTCCACAGCACTTTTCAATTGTCTGCCAAGGCTATTTTTACATTTTTTGCGGTGTTTGTTTTAGCTGTAATTTTCCACTTACTCATTTACTGTACCCACACATATAATATACTGTTTTTCTCTCCATTAAATGGGCTTTAAAGGATACCATTATTTTCATCATATCTTATAAGTTACTATAATTTTGTTTATAAAATATGAGGAAAAAAATGGAAACAAACACACTTTTTCTACTTTGACCCCCAAAATCTGTTACACATCTACAACCACCAAAAAACACCCATGCTAAATAGTTTCTAAATTTGTCCTGAGTTTAGAAATACCAATGTTTACATGTTCTTTGCTTTTTTTGCAAGTTATAGGTCAATAAGTACAAGTAGCACTTTGCTATTTCCAACCATATTTTTCAAAATTAGCGCTAGTTACACTGGAACACTGATATCTGTCAGGAATCCCTGAATATCCCTTGGCATGTAAATCTTTGTTTTTAGAAGACATCCCAAAGTATTGATCTAGGCCCATTTTGGTATATTTCACTGCCAAATGCGATCAAATAATAAAAATCATTCACTTTTTCACAAATGTTTTCACAAACTTTAGGTTTCTCACTGAAAATATTTGCAAACAACTTGTGCAATTATGGCATAAATGGTTGTAAATGCTTCTCTGGGAACCCCTTTGTTCATAAATAGCAGACATATATGACTTTGGCGTTGCTTTTTGGTAATTAGAAGGCCACTAAATGCCCCTGCGCACCACACGTGTATTATGCCCTACAGTGAAGGGGTTAATTAGGGAACTTGTAGGGAGCTTGCAGGGTTAACTTTAACTTTAGTGTAGTGTAGTAGACAACCCAAAGTATTGATCTAGGCCCATTTCATGCCACCATTTCACTGCCAAATACGATCAAATAAAAAAAAATGTTAACTTTTTCACAAACCTTTTTCACAAACTTTAGGTTTCTCACTGAAATTATTTACAAACAGCTTGTGCAATTATGGCATAAATAGTTGTAAATGCTTCTCTGGGATCCCCTTTGTTCAGAAATAGCAGACATATATGGCTTTTGGCATTGCTTTATGGTAATTAGATGGCCGCTAAATGCCGCTGCACATCATACGTGTATTATGGCTAGCAGTGAAGGGGTTAATTAGTAGCTTGTAGGGAGCTTGCAGGGTTAATTTTAGCTTATGTAGAGATCAGCCTCCCACCTGACACATCACACCCCCTGATCCCTCCCAAACAGCTTTTATCCTTCCCCACCCCACAATTGTCCACCATCTTAAGTACTGGCAGAAAGTCTGCCAGTACTAAAATAAAAGCTATCTTTTATTTTATTTTAATTTTTTTTACATATTTGCATATGCTGCCGTGTAGAATCCCCACTTAGCCCCCAACCTCCCATAATCCCCCCCAAGCTGCTCTCTAACCCTCCCTTCTAACTTATTGGGAGCCATCTTGGGTACTGGCAGCTGTCTGCCAGTCCCCAGAGTTTACAAAAAAGATTTTTTTTTTCTGTAATGTAGCTTCCCCCCCATAGACCATCCCACCCACCCTTCCCAGATCCCTTAGATCCATTTTATTTTAATTATTTCCTCCTCTCTCCCACTTTTATTACAAACATTTTCTGTAGTGTAGCAGTTCCCCTCCCACTCCCGTCCCGTGCCAGCCCCCCGTGTGTGCCCCCGGATACCCTGCCCACAATCCCGCCCCCCTCTGCATCACAGGTTCCATCGATGGCCGCCCACCGCCTCCCATGTCGGCTCCCACCCCACCAACGATTGCGGCCATATATGTCTGATGCAGTGAGGGCCACAGAGTGGCTCTCTCTGCATCAGATGGCCAAGGAGGGTTATTGCAGGATGCCTCGATATTGAGGCAATCACTGCAATAACCAGAAAGCAGCTGGAAGCAATCAGGATCGCTTCCACTGCTTTCCAAGACAGACAACGTGCAGGTATGTCCTTGGTCGTTAATTGTATTTTTTTCGGAGGACGTACCCTGCACGTTGTCGGTCGTTAAGGGGTTTAAGCAATTCTAGATACTGTTGAGAGATGATGCTGGAAGTTATGCTAGATACAGTTGAAATAAGATGCTAAAGAAGGCAATGCTAGATAAAGTTGACAGAAGATGCTGAATTAAGCAATGCTAGATACTGTTGAGAAAAGTTGCTGGATTAAGCAATGCTAGATACTGTTGAGAAAAGTTGTCTGGATTAAACAATGCTAGATAGAGTGTAAATATAATACTAAAGAAGGCAATGCTAGATACAGTTGACAGAACATGCTGAATTGAGCAATGCTAGGTACTGTTGAGAAGAATTGCTGGATTAAGCAATGCCAGATACTGTTGAGAGATGATGCTGGAAGCAATGTTAGATACAGTTGGGAGATGATACTGGAAGCAATGCTAGATACATTACTAATGCTTAAAGTAATTTTTTGAGAGTCTGTAGCCTGACTGTTCCTTTTGGTAAGGGAGTATAAATATCCCTGGGGATCTGAAGGAATATAGTAAGGGTACAAGATGTTGTAATACAAAGAGAGATATACAAACTAATGTTTTTATCTGGCCTTGCAACATTTACACAATGCAAATTCAGATTAATGTTAATTTGTTAAAGAATTGCAGGTTTAATTTACATCTATGATAACTGGCAGGTAGAGGTTTATTTTAGGCAGAACCATATAGTTTAAAATGCAACAGGCATTCCTAAAAGTTAATACCTTAGGTGCCAATTACCTGGTTATAAATGAAACTTCCAGATTTTTTTTTTTCTTTTCTTGCTTTCTTTAAGAGCGAAAGTCAGGAATTTAAATTACCTCGGTCATCTGCCAGTTTGGCTAAAGTTGTCTACCAAGATTTGCTATAATTAGGTTATTGTACAATCAATATGCATCAACAGAAGAACCAACAATACATTTTCTCACTAAGTTTTTGGCTAATAATCAGTGCATAATTGTACTGCTCTTTTGAACAAATATATGTTTATGGTCTGGCAATAGTGAATAAACATATAAGCCCTAGATTATGAGTTTTTGTCGGTAAGGCTGTGCGGGGCTAACAAGCCTTTTTTTCTTACCGCTCACTTAAGACAACGCTGGTATTATGAGTTATTTTCAAGCCAGCGTTAGCCTCAGAAAAGTGAGCGTTGAGCAAAATTTATCTCCACATCTCACTGTAATACCAGCGTTGCTTGCAGTAGCGGTAAGCTGGGAAAAGTGCTCGTGCACGATTTCTCCCCATAGGAAACAATGGTGCTGAGCTGGCTGAAAAAAAACCTAACACCTGCCAAAAAAGCAGTGTTCAGCTCCTAATGCAGCCCCATTGTTTCCTATGGGGAAATTAATTTTATGTCTGCACCTAACACCCTAACATGAACCCTGAGTCTAAACACCCCTAATATTATACTATTAACCCCTAATATGCCGCCACCAATGTCTGCCGCCACTATAATAAATTTATTAACCCTAAACCTAAGTCAAACCCTAACACCCCTTAATTATTTCCTATTTAAAACTAAATACTTACCGATAAAATAAACCCTAAGCTAGCTACAATAAAACTAATAGTTTACATCGTAGCTAGCTTAGGATTTATATTTATTTTACAGGCAACTTTGTATTTATTTAACTAGGTACAATAGTTATTAAATAGTTATTAATTATTTAATAACTTCCTAGTTAAAATAAATACAACTTTACCTGTAAAATAAACCCTAACCCTAAGTTACAATTACACCTAACACTACACTATAATTAAACTACCTACAATTAATTACAATTAAATTAAATAAACTAAATTACGAAAAGAAACAAACACTAAATTACAGAAAATAAAAAAGAATTACAAGAATTTTAAACTGATTACACCTAATCTAATCCCCCTAATAAAATAAAAAAGCTCCGCAAAGTAATAAAATTCCCTACCCTATACTAATTACAAATAGCCCTTAAAAGGGCCTTTTGCGGGGCATTGCCCCAAAGTAATCAGCTCTTTCACCTGTAAAAAAAATATAATACCCCCCCAACATTAAAACCCACCACCCACACACCCAACCCTACTCTAAAAACCCACCCATTCCCCCCTAAAAAAACTAACACTACCCCCTTGAAGATCACCCTACCTTGAGACGTCTTCACCCAGCCGGGCACAAGTGGTCCTCCAGAGGGTCTGAAGTCTTCATCCTATCCGGCCAGAAGAGGACATCCAGACCAGCAGAAGGCTTCATCCAGACGGCATCTTCTATCTTCGTCCTTTCCGGAGCGGGTCCATTCCTCAAGACATCCGACGCAGAGCATCCGGAATTAAGGTAGGAAAAATCCTATTAGCTCGCATTCTATTGGCTGTTCCAATCATCAGCCAATAGGAATTAAGGTAGGATTTTTCCTACCTTAATTACGATTGGCTGATAGGATTCTATCAGCCAATCGGAATTCAAGGGACGCCATCTTGGATGATATCACTTAAAGGACCAGTCATTCAGTCGTCGGGCCGTCGGATGAAGAGGATGCTCTGCGTCGGATGTCTTGAAGATGGACCTGCACCGCTCTGGAAGAATGAAGATAGAAGATGCCACCTGGATGAAGCCTTCTGCCTGTCTTGGATGATGTCATTTAAAATGAACCGTCATTCGTCGTCTAGTCGGTCGGTCAAGGAGGATGTTCTGCGTTGGAGGTCTTCAAGATGGTGCCACTCCACTCCCGGAAGGATGAAGAAAGAAGATGCCGCTTGGATGAAGATCACTTGTGCCCGGCTGGGTGAAGACGTCTCAAGGTAGGGTGATCTTCAAGGGGGTTGTGTTAGATTTTTTTTAAAGGGGGGATTGAGTGGGTTTTAGAGTAGGGGTTGGGTGTGTGGGGTGGTGGGATTTAATGTTAGTGGGGTATTGTATTTTTTTTACAGGTGAAAGAGCTGATTACTTTGGGGCAATGCCCCGCAAAGGCCGTTTTAAGGCTATTTGTAATTTAGTATAGGGTAGGGAATTTTATTATTTTGGGGGGCTTTTTATTTATTAGGGGGATTAGATTAGGTGTAATTAGTTTAAAATTCTTGCAATTCTTTTTTTATTTTCTGTAATTTAGTGGGTGTTTTTTCCGTAATTTAGTTTATTTATTTAATTGTAATTAATTGTAGGTAGTTTAGGTCATTAATTTAATGATAGTGTAGTGTTAGGTGTAATTGTAACTTAGGTTTGGGTTTATTTTACAGGTACATTGGAACTTATTTTATCTAGGTAATTATTAAATAGTTATCTACCTAGTTAAAATAAATACAAAGTTGCTTGTAAAATAAAAATAAACCCTAAGATGGCTGCAATGTAATTATTATTTATATTGTAGCTATCTTAGGGTTTTATTTTATCGGTAAGTATTTAGTTTTTAAATAGGAATAATTTATTTAAATGTAGTAATTTAATTTCGTTTTATTTAAATTATATTTAAGTTAGGGGGGGTTAAGGGTTAGGGTTAGATTTAGATTTAGGGGTTAATAAATTTAATATAGTAGCAGCGACGTTGGGGGCGGCAGATTAGGGTTAATAAATGTGGGTGTAGGCGATGTTAGGGACCGCAGATTAGGGTTTAATAAAAATTTAACTAGTGTTTGTGAGGCGGGAGTGTGGCGTTTAGGGGTTAATACATTTATTAAAGTGGGGGCGATGTCTGGTTGGCAGATTAGGGGTTAAATAATTTTATTATAGTGTTTGCAATGTGGGGGGCCTCGGTTTAAGGTGTTTAATAGGTAGTTTATGGGTGTTAGTGTAGTTTTTAGCACATTAGTTAAGAGTTTAATGTTACGGCGTTAGCTCATAAAACTCTTAAACTACTGACTTTTTATATGCGGTAGAGTCTGGACAGGAGAGGGTCTACCGCTCACTTTTTCAGGCGATCGTAATACCGGCGTTAGGCAAATCCCATTAAAAAGATCGGATACGCAATTGACGTAAGGTGATTTGCGGTAAGCTAAAATCGCGGAAAAGAAAGTGAGCGGTTATCCCTCTCGCTGCCTAACTCGTAATCCAGCGGGCATTAAAAAGCAGAATTGGGACCCCTCAACGCTGCTTTTTAAGGCTAACGTAAGACTCGTAATCTAGCCGATAAGTAGTAGTCCAACCATGTGCTGCTGACAAATACCTTAATGAACCTTAATATCATTCAGCTAGATTACGAGTTTTCAGCGCTATAGGAAATAAATGACAGCCACAAACGCAGCGTTATTTCACTCTCCCTATAGCGCTGCTATTACAAGTTTACAAAAAGCAGGCTTGACGGGCGATATGGTGGCGTTGAGCTCATACACAGCCCATATACAATCTCTGCTTTGACATGCTCATGCACGATTTGTCCGCGGCGATATCAGGGGCGGCAGATTAGGGGTTAATAACTGTAATGTAGGTGGCAAATGGATGTCAATGGGGAGAGCCGCAAAAAAGAAGCCTAACACCTGCAATCGCGGAAATAAAAGCTCCTTAATGCAGCCCCATGATGTCTATGGGGAAAGAAAAAGTTATGTTTAAATTTAACACCTTAACATAGACCCATAATCTGGATCTGCCGCCCCCGATATTGCTGTCACCTACATTACAGTTACTGCCACCCCCGATATCGCTGCCACCTACTATTACAGTTATTAACCCCTAAATCTGCTGCCCCTGATAATCGCGCCGCCACCTACATTACTGTTATGAACCCCTAATCTGCCACCCCCAATGTCTCTGCCACTATAATAAAGTTACTAACCCCTAAACCTCTTGGCCTCCAACCATCACTAACACTAAATAAATATATTAATCCCTAAACCTAACCCTAACCCTAAGCATAAACCTAATGTAACCCTAACCCTATCGTGAACCTAACCCTAACACTCCCTAACTTAAATATAATTAAAATAGAGCTAAATAAACCTTACAATTATTAACTAAATAATTCCTATTTAAAAACTACTAATAGTTTATATTGTAGCTATCTTAGGTTTTATTTTTATTTCACAGCTAAGTTTGTATTTATTTTAACTAGGTAGACTATTAGTAAATAGTTAACTATTACTAACTACCTAGTTAAAATAAATCCAAACTTACCTGTAAAATAAAATCTAACCTGCCTTAACTAAAAACTAACATTACAATAAAATTAAATAAATTAAATTATTAAAATACAATTTTCTAAATTACAAAAAAAAATAAACACTAAATTGCAAAAAATAAAAAACGAAATGATCAAAAATAAAAATGAATTACTCCTAATCTAAAAGCCCTATGAAAATTAAAAAAGCCAGCCCAAAATAAATAAAAATCCTAGCCTACACTAAACTGCCAATATGGCCCTCAAAAGGGTCTTTTGTGGGGCATTGCCCAAAAGAAATCAGCTCTTTTACCTGTAAAAAAAAAATACAAACACCACCCCAATAAGTAAAAACCCACCGGACCAACCAACCAACCAACCCAACCCCCCAAATAAAAACCTAAATAAACCTAAGCTAACCATTGCCTGAAAAGGGCATTTGAAATGGCATTGCATTTAAAAGGGCATGTAGCTTCTTTACAATGCCCAAACCCTAAGTTAACAAAAAACCACCCAAAAAACCCTTAAAAAACCTAACACTAACCCCCGACAATCCACTTACAGTTATCATAGACCGGACATCTATCCTCATCCAGCCGTGAAATCATCATCCAGGCGGCAAAAAGTCTTCATCTGGGCGGCCTCTTCCATCTTCATCCAGCCATCAAAGTCCTCATCGAGACGGCAAGAAGTTTTCATCCAGACGGCATCTTCTATCTTCATCCATTCGCACGGAGCGGGACTATCTTCAAGACATCCGGCGCGGAGCATCCTCTTCTTATGATCGTTGCTGGAAAATGACGTTTCCCTTTAAGTGACATCATCAAAGATGGCGTCCCTTACATTCCTATTGGCTGAAAGATTTCTATCAGCCAATAGGAATTAAAGGGGGAAAAATTCCTATTGGCTGTTGCAATCAGCCAATAGGATTGAGTTCTCATTCTATTGACTGATTGGAACAGCTAATAGGATGAAAGCTCAATCCTTTTGAACAGCCAATAGGATTTTTTCCCCTTTAATTCCTATTGGCTGATAGAAATCTTTCAGCTAATAGGAATGTAAGGGACGCCATCTTGGATGATGTCACTTAAAGGAAAACTTCATTTTCCAGCAACAATCGTAAGAAAAGGATGCTCCACGCCGGATGTCTTTAAAGATGGACCCCTCCGGCGCCAGATGGATGAAGATAGAAGATGCAATCTGGATGAAGACTTCTTGCAGTCTTTATGAGGACTTCGCCGGCTGCATGAAGATGGAAGAGGCTGCCCGGAAGAAGACTTCTTGCCACCTGGATGATGACTTTTGCCGCTGGATGAGGATGATGTCCAGACTTTGATAACTGTAAGTAGATCATCGGGGGTTAGTGTTAGTTTTTAAGGGTTTTTTGGGTGGGTTTTTTTTTTTTAGATTAGGGTTTGGCAATGTAAAGAGCTAAATGCCCTTTAAGGGCAATGCCCATCCAAATGCTCTTTCAGTGCAATGGTTAGCTTAGTTTATTTAGAGTAGGTTTTTATTTGGGGGGTTGATTGGTTGGGGCAGTGTGGTTTTACTGTTGGGGTGTTTGTATTTTTTTTTACCGTAAAAGAGCTGATATCTTCGGGGCAATGCCCCACAAAAGGCCCTTTTAGGGCAATTGGCAGTTTAGTGTAGGCTAGGTTTTTTATTGGGGGGGCTTTTTATTTTGATAGGGCTATTAATTAGGAGTAATTGTTTTTATTTTGATAATTTTGTTTTTATTTTTTGTAGATTTAGTGTTTATTTTTTTGTAATTTTAGAAAATTGTATTTTAATATTTAATTTATTTTATTTTATTGTAAGTTTGTTTTTTAGTATAAGGCAGGTAGGTTTTATTTCACAGTAACTTTGTATTTATTTAACGTAGGTATTAGTAAATAGGTAATAATTATTTACTAACTAGTCTACCTAGTTAAAATAAATACAAACTTAGCTGTGAAATAAAAATAAAACCTAGCTAGCTACAATGTAATTATTAGTTATTTGTAGCTAGCTTAGGTTTAGTTTTACAGGTAAGTATTTTATTTAGTTTTAAATAGGAATTATTTAGGTAATAATTGTAAGGTTTATTTAGATTTATTTTAATTATATTTAAGTTAGGGGGTTTTAGGGTTAGCGTTAGACTTAGGTTTAGGGTTACGTTAGAGTTAGGGTTAAGTTTAGGGTTAATATATTTAGGCAGAGTTAGTGAATGTGATGTGGGAGGTCAGAGGTTTAGGGGTTAATAATTTATTTAAGTATATTTCATTGTGGGGGCTTACGGTTTAGTAGTTAATAGGTTTATTATAGCGGCGGTGTGGGTGGATGGCCGATTAGGGGTTAATAATCTTTAATAGTGTTTGCGATGCGGGAGGGCGGCGGTTTAGGGGTCAATAGGTTTATTATAGGGGAGACAATGTCGTGGAGCGGCAGAATAGGGGTTAATACATTTTTTTTAGTGGCAGTGATGTCCGGAGCATAAGATTAGGGGTTAATAATTTTATTTTAGTGTTTGCGATGCGGGAGGGCCTTTAGGGGTTAATAGGTAGCTTATGGGTATTTATTGTACTTTGTAGCAGTTTAGTTACGAGTTTTATGTTACAGCTTTGTAACGTAAAACTCATAACTACTGACTTTAGATGGCAGTACGAATCTTGTCAGTATAGAGTTTTCCTGCTCACTTTTTGGCCTCCAAGGCAAACTCGTAATACCGGCGCTATGGGAGTCCCATTGAAAAAGAACTTTTTTAAAAGTTCGGTACTGACGTTGCCTGACGGCCAAAAAGGAGTGCAGTACACCTATACCTGCAAGACTAGTAATAGCAGTGTTAGGGAAAAAGCGTTATGAAACATAACAATGATTTTTTACTCATAACGCAAAACTCGTAATCTAGCTGAATGTTATTTATTTTAGAGAACTTGGTGAAGCAAGTAGAAAAAATTCTAATCAATAAGAAATATCAATTTCCTGCCAGCTAATTGAATATATGAATATATTCAACTGACGATGTAAAACAGATTCTCAGAGAAGTAAAAATAAATTAAAAAAAAACATATTTTTTGACTGCATAATAAACTTTTTTAAACTCTTAAAATTAAGGCTTGTTTGCACTCCCAAGGGAACATTCCCCAGACCCTTATCAATTTATATTGCTCTAAAAAATGCTTTAGTAATTTAATTAGCTTGTTTACAATTTTTGAACAACCTTATCAAATGTTTATGCCGCATAGTTCACTGTGAGGTTGTTCCTATTTATTACTAAATAACACAGAGAAAAAATGATCTTATCTATTTGCTTTTAGAATTTTTTTTTAATTCAAGCCATTTTGTACAAGAGAGCTATAAATATTATAGCGCAATTATTCCGAAGCAGATATACGCGAAGATCTAAAGTCATGATATAAAAATTCTACTTATTTATTGATGTCATTTTCCTCCCTTAAGTCTCTAAATTATTTAGTTTCAAATTCACATTTATACATATTAATGCTTTCTATTTTGCTTTTGGGAAAAAAAATACATAAAGGGAACTAAGAATTTATTATTAATTGTACTTAAACCAAATCTTCTCTTTATCCTGAATAGTGTAGATTTTTTTTTGTAATTTACATATAAACTCAGATAATACCTCCTACGATGTCAAACATAATATCATAATTCAGTTTATTATCCCCAAGGCTTACATGTATGTCATTTAAAAAAAAGATTTTGTAATAAAAGTGACCATTTGATCTAATCCAGAGAGAGCTTATATTTTTAGACTTGTTACATTTTAAAGCTCTGTATTTGTGTAGGTATTAGTGAGTGTACAAAATTAACATGTTTTATAAATACATATGATAAATATATGTACATACACATGGGCATTCACAGGAAGGAGGGCACACCCAATTTAAACAGAACATTTTCTAAAGAAACAATGCTCAATTGCTAAATATCAAGACAGTGCCGTGGGAAAGTGCAATACAAGCTCACAATGTGCAGTTTTGGTCATTTGAGGGTGAAACTAAATCCCCTGTCAGGCAGTACTTCCTTTTCTCAAGTTCCCAAAGTACTGTACGGAATCACATGACAGATTCAGACAGCACCAAAGTAGGGATATGATAAGGGGTCATATGTAGTGTAACCCTTTCCTACACACACACAAACCTTATACCATTTAATCTGTATCAAATAAAGATATTAAATAAAATAATTAATACAAATTCCTGGAACCACTTTTACTATATTCAGCAAATTACTGAGGAAAGGCTTCTGAGTAGCAGATTTTAGCGTCCTAATCTCTCGAGGTGGCAAAATTGAATTACACCAGGTTTAAATACAACAAGGGTGAATGAAAACCCCTGCTCTAGCACAACCAGTCCGACTACACAAGGGTTTACAAGTACAAGCTTAGCTGGGCAGGTTCCTTACCTAAGAACCTTGTCTACCCATATTATATATTAATAAATATGGATTTGTATTTAACCTCTGCAAAGGGGTTAAATGCATAGATAAAACCAACTCCATAGTATCAAAATAACAGCTCACCCAGAACTGAAAATTGCTGACAATATGCAGCTACACCCTAATTGGCATAACAGTAGTGTTGACTCTGAACCATTGGTGCATTGCTGAATGGAGCATGCAATTTTAAGCAACTTTCTAATTTACTCCTATTATTAATTTTTCTTCGTTCTCTTGGTATCTTTATTTAAAAAAGCTGGAAAGTAAGTAAGCGTAGTAGCCGACCCATTTTTGGCTACATTTAGACACCAATCAGCAAGCGCTACCCAGGTGGTGAACCTAAAATGGGCTATTTTCTAGCTTACATGCCAGCTTTTTAAAATAAAGATACCAAGACAACAAAGAATTTATAATAAGTAAATTAGAAAGTTACTTAAAATTGCTGCTCTATCTAAATCATGAATGTTTTTAATTTTGACTAGACTATCCCTTTAACTATGTGTCTACCTTAAGGTGACACAGATTAGATGAGTTCATAAACAAGTCTATGCACTAATTTACCAGTTCTAAATATAAAGAATTAAAAAAAATCAAGTTTTAAAATATGTTCAGATTTTTTACCTAGACAAAACAAGAACATTCTTCAGGTTCTATTTCATTTGTTCCTGGACACCAATTGTGATTTTCAGTGTTGCAGATGAGCTTCACTAGGTTACTAAGTTCAATTCCTTGCTTCAGAAGCTTAAAATGAGTTTATCCTCTGGAGAGGAACAGAGGAACTATATATTTCCTCTCACAAAACAGACTGATTGTGACAATTTGCAGAAATCTATCAAGTTGTTGTATCTTTTAAAAAACAACAAAAAACTATTATTAGCATATTCAATAAATAAGTGCATTGTCATGCTAATATAAACATAGCTTACAGTTATTATGCTTTATATATATTCTATCATTTTCTTTTTTGTTATAAAACATTGTTTCATGTATAAACGTTTCCTTGGCACAATTTGATGATCACCGCTCATACTATCTTGCTATGTATCGCATATGCAGTATTTTCTTATCAAGGTGGATTCTTTGTAGTATTTATTGAAAAGTTTTGTTCCATATTGACATATGAATGACAATATTAAAAACACCACACTCATTTTTCTGCTCTTATAGTGCCACTAATCTAGTAACTGGTTGATATATTTACGTACTTACATTTTCCTCAATGGTGGTTGTTGTCTCTATTGAGTGGTTATTAAAAACGGAGGGATAAAGTAATTATATGAAAAGGAAATACAATTTAACAAACAAATAACTTCATTCAAGTTAAAAGTCTAACACAATCTGCTCATCTCCTTTGTCTCCCTTCTTATTGTGCCGTGTATTCTCACTCTCATTCTGCCCCAAGTTCTACAGTGTGAGCAGAAGAACCTCGCAACATGGATAGAGTCTAGAGGTAACAATAGGCAGGCTCATCACCTCTAATTCCTGTACTGGGCTACTCATCACTCATTGGAAGAGGCATGCACTGCATTGGGCACAGTGAAGAAAATGATGGAATATTCATATTGACATTTTAAACATTATTGAATTTAGTGATGGCAATCAGGCACCACAACATTTTATATGAGTTACTTTAAATATCAACATGTCCTTAATTACAGCTTTAAAATAAATTTGTATGAGCAGTTTAATGTGTAAAATGGAGTAATTCTTCCATACACATGGACTATGGACCAGGGTATATTTTAATCAGTATTTTCTGACTACTATAAGGGGCTGGAATGGATGGGTCATTGGCGGTGTCAGTTATGGGCTATAATTGGGGTTATTGGGGTTGGCTTGGGATTGGTTGGGTCATAGGCATCTTTGGAATATGCAGCGGGAGAGTGGCAGAATGGTTTAAAACCTTGAAATAGATATTGAAGGAAGAGCTGTAAAAGGGACAGGCTAATTGTCAGCATGTAACAATGAGTTATGTTTCAAAGCTCTGCTGCCTGTTAAAGCTAGGAAGGGTCTACTCCAATAATATTTTGGCTCTAATTTATAGTACAAATAGCATTCATATTATTTATATTATTATTATTAATAATAATAATTAATAATAATAATTATAATAATAAATAATATTTGTTAGAAGTAGACATGTGCAGCCTGCGAAAAATTTGGTTCGGTTCGGATCGATTCGGACCGATTAGAATTTCGGTTTGGATCGATTAGAATTCAAAAGAAATCGAATTAATTTGTTTCGGATTCATTCGGATTCTTTCGGATTTGTGGGAAATTCGGTTTGGTTCAGTTTGATTCGGTTCGATTCGGTTCGTATCGATTCGGATTTTCGGAATTTTGGTCAGTGTTTAAGTGGGATGTGCTGTGTATTACACTAGTATACTGTACAATACTAGTGTAATACATGGCCATCCGAATCCATCCGAATCCATCCGAATAAATTCGAATCGATTTGGATTTATTCGGTAGATTCGGCACTACCGCAATTCGGAAATTCAAATCGATCCGAATCCCGAATTCGACAAAATTCGTCCAAATTTCGATTCGGACCGAACCGAATCGCACATGTCTAGTTAGAAGCAAGAAGTGAATGATTTTGTATAACACATACTTAAACATAAAGACATTTCTTACTGGCATATTAACTGCAACTCTCACTGCTTTATTGATCAATGAACAATGTACAAACACAGAAACATCTTTTCATTTGCTTATTTATTTATTAAGGAAAGAAAACAAAACATATAAATGAAATAAAGATGCAATCTTTTCACAAGATAAAATACCTTGAATGTCTTTCTGCATTTGTATTTTATTTATTAATAAATAGTAATACTAATAATGAGGATGATTGGTATTACATGTTCCTGTAAGGTTTGCAGCATGGATAGATTTCCACCAATAGAACTGTAGGATGGGTACCTGTCATCCAATTAGTAAGGAAATAAATAGTTGGTACAGCTTTAACTTTGATTTTTGTCAGGCAAAACAAAAACCAAACAAAAATAAAGTAATCATCATCTTGGAACTTAGAAACATTAAAGTATAAAAAGTGTATTGAAGAGTAAACACACATAAACACACACACACATACATACATACATATTTACATTTAAATCAGCTATTAAAGGGATGTAAAGGGAAAAAAAAAGTGCTTTAATATATTAGAACATTATATTATTGTACTGAAGCCTGCATAAGACTGCATAAGGGATTTACGCATAGTTAAAGTCAGCTCCAAAGTCAATGGCAAAAAGTCTACGTGTACCCACGAATCACCACCTAGCTCACAATAGTGCATTGCTGCTATGCTTTTCAACAAAGGACAGCAAGAGAACAATGTGAATATGATAATATAAATTCATTAAAATTGGTATTAAAATTACATGCTCTATCTGAATCATGACATTTTAATTTTGACTTTCATGTCCATAATAAGTTTATAAAAACTTTTAAAATGGTCACTTTATTAATACTTATCAAAACTCTGTGCTAAAAAACACTTGGAAAGAAAAATAAGATAAACTTAAATCCTACGGTTTTCAACTTTATCTTTCTTACAACCAATTAAAGACTATCTGTAAAGCTATTTGTGCAATGCTTTAAGCAATCACTGTGCATTGTGTAGATTATTCAGCATGCTTAGATAATTTGACTTGTACAGCAAAAAATCGTACTTAACAGTGGTTCCCTGATTTTCTGTTTTGGGCAGAAACTCTCTATATAATACAATCAGCACCAATTCAGACTTCACAGTACTTTTTGACTGATCTAGCATTGCATATAATTTGACCCTCATATTGCAAAAACAGACTGAAAAATTCTTTGTTGTGAACTAATGTTTTTATTAAAATTTTGATTCATTAAAATTATGGGGGAGATAAAAAACTGAAATTAAAATCCTCCATGTCTCAAAATTAAATCAATGTAAATATTTTCATAGGAAATTAGCACATCTAGGCAAGAATCCCCGCTTGCTTTTCCCCAGAAATTATTAATATACAATGTTACCAATGCACAAGAGAATTGTGGGTAAGATATGCAAACATTTTATTAAAATTTTGCAAATACTTGCTTTTAAAAAACAGAATTTCTTTCATATGTAGGTAATGACATTTTTTTTTCTTTCAGTCTACTGTAAGTACTGTTCTAAGCTATACCTTTAATCTTGTTCTGCTTTGATTAATTCTGCTTAAGAAACATAATATCCGTTAATTTGCAAAGCTATTACCAGACTCAAAGTGCATAGATTACTGTTGCATGCGCTATTTTTGGCTATGATTTGCTTTAACTGGTTGGAGCTATATTATGTGAAAAACAGAATGTATATTAAAATAAAAAAGCCATTATTTATGTGTTTTTCAGATGAATAGGAACAGCTAAAAACTGTGACAAATATATTCTAAAGAAAAATGTATATGCTATCCAAAATGGAATGAAAATGATCCAATATCCTGTAGTAAGACAAAACAGAACAACACCTAGCGATGCCCTTTCTGATCTTAGGTATAAGAAAAATAAATATAAATGATGATAAATTTAATAATGATAATACATTCCTCAGTGGGTTCCTGAGTATATGTACCAATAATAGTAAACAAAGATAGTATAGTTAAATGCTTAAACACTTAGAAATGGACACATACGAAAAAATACAGAATAATCAAAAATTATAATGATCATAAAATATTGTGCAAACCATAAAACAATACCATCCTTAATAGGTATGGATTGAAGAGGGTTTAAAGTCCCTGAGGGTTTGCAGAAAAAAAACAGATATTGTTTGTTTGCTGGAACCTAAAATAATTCAGTTCCCTTTTTGGAATGGTGTTTCCACAATCCAGTGTATTTGCTGTTTCTCTTTATAGATGATCCGATCACCATCCGATGTGAGCAAACTAAAGAAAAAAAGAATAAGAGAAGCGCAACACGGATCTAAGTGCAAATTAAAACAAATGCTAATAATAGCCCCAAGCATATATAAGGCTATTCACAAAATATGAGTTAAAAACAGGCACATCAATGTTAATTAATAAGCAGTGATAGATGCAGGGTTACACATCAACGGCTTCTCAGTGTCCCGACTGTAACTTGAATCCAATACATAAATAAACAAACAGTCCACAAAGCCGGCATCACTCACTGAGTGATTCTCAATGTGCATAGTAGACCAGGCTAGGCTGTTTAGGCGGTGCAAAGTCCCGTGCAAAACCCTTGGCTAGACTAACACCTGGGGGTCGATCCGATAAAAATCGTCGCCCGCAAAAGCCGGCGACGCCAATATTTGCGCTGGTTTGGTATCCTATATACGGCGTAACCTAGAAGTTACGCCCGTATATTTCTGCCGTCGCCCGTAGTTTTTTGGGCCATAGGCAGGTATACCAAACCAGCACAGTTTAGTATCCAATATGCAGTGTAAGGACTTACGTGGCGAAAATGGAGAAATCTTACTCCATTTTCACCTCGCCACAAAAAGCAGCCGTAAGAAGCCTTACGCTGACTATTGGAGCCCCGTAACTCCCTAAACTAGCTAGAAAATAAACCTAACACCTAACGCATGCGCAATGTCTATCTCCCTGTCAACCGCGATCTGCTAAAATAAACCTAACACCTAACGCATGCACAATGTCTATCTCCCTGTCAACCGCGATCCCCCGCCGCAATCCATAATAAAGTATTTAACCCTAAACCGTCGCCATCTACATAAACAACCCCTACTGTGAGCCCCTAAAACCGCCACCATCTAACTGATCTATCCCCTAATGTGAACCCCTTACACCGCCGCCATCTATATTAAAATTATTAACCCCTAATTTAATCTACCTACCCCGCCGCCAGCTATATTATCTATATTAACCCTAAGTATATTATAGTTAATATAGTTATTACATTATATATTAACTATATTAACCATAATTATATTAGGGTTAATATAGTTAATATATATAATGTAATAACTATATTAACTCTATCTAACCCTAACACCCCTAACTAAATTCTTATTAAATAAATCTAATTCATATTATAAACTAAAATATTCCTATTTAAATCTAAATACTTACCTATAAAATAAACCCTAAGATAGCTACAATATAATTAATAATTACATTATAGCTATGTTAGGGTTTATATTTATTTTACAGGTAAATTGTTAATTATTTTAACTAGGTATAATAGCTATTAAATAGTTATTAACTATTTAATAGCTACCTAGTTAAAATAATTACCCAATTACCTGTAAAATAAATCCTAACCTAAGTTACAAATACACCTACACTATCAATAAATTAAAGAAACTACAAATATCTATCTAAAAATACAATTAAATAAACTAAACAAAATTACAAAAAAAAACAAACAAACACTAAATTACAAAAAATAAAAAAAAGATTACAAGATTTTTAAGCTAATTACACCTATTCTAAGCCCCCTAATAAAAAGCCCCCCAAAATAAAAAAAATCCCTACCCTATTCTAAATTAAAAAAGTTCAAAGCTCTTTTACCTTACCAGCCCTTAAAAGGGCCTTTTGTGGGGGCATGCCCCAAAGAAAACTGCTCTTTTGCCTGCAAAAAAAACACAATACCACCCCCCAACATTACAACCCACCACCCACATACCCCTAATCTAACCCAAACCCCCCTTAAATAAACCTAACACTACCCCCTGAAGATCTCCCTACCTTGTATTCACCCAGCCGGGCCGAACTCCTCATCCGATCCAGGCGATGTGTTCCAGCAAGCGGCAGTGAAGTCTTCTTCCATCCGGGCGATGTCTTGAAGCAAGCGGCAGAGAGTCTTCTTCCATCGGCGACGTCTTCAAGCAAATCGGCATCTTCAATCTTCTTTCTTCGCTCCTCCACGCGGAGCATCCTTCCGGCACGACGACTTCCCGACAATGAGGTTCCTTTAAATGACGTCATCCAAGATGGTGTCCGTCGAATTCCGATTGGCTGATAGGATTCTATCAGCCAATCGGAATTAAGGTAGAAAAATCTGATTGGCTGATTGAATCAGCCAATCAGATTCAAGTTCTGGATGGAAAAGACTTCACTGCCGCTTGCTGGAACACATCGCCTGGATCGGATGAGGAGTTCGGCCCGGCTGGGTGAATACAAGGTAGGGAGATCTTCAGGGGGGTAGTGTTAGGTTATTTAAGGGGGTTTGGGTTAGATTAGGGGCATGTGGGTGGTGGGTTGTAATGTTGGGGGTGGTATTGTGTTTTTTTTTGCAGGCAAAAGAGCAGTTTTCTTTGGGGCATGCCCCCACAAAAGGCCCTTTTAAGGGCTGGTAAGGTAAAAGAGCTTTGAACTTTTTTTAATTTAGAATAGGGTAGGGAATTTTTTTATTTTGGGGGCTTTATTATTTTATTAGGGGCTTAGAATAGGTGTAATTAGCTTAAAAATCTTGTAATCTTTTTTTATTTTTTGTAATTTAGTGTTTTTTTTTTGTAATTTAGTTTAGTTTATTTAATTGTATTTTTAGATAGATATTTGTAGTTTCTTTAATTTATTGATAGTGTAGGTGTATTTGTAACTTAGGTTAGGATTTATTTTACAGGTAATTGGGTAATTATTTTAACTAGGTAGCTATTAAATAGTTAATAACTATTTAATAGCTATTATACCTAGTTAAAATAATTAACAATTTACCTGTAAAATAAATATAAACCCTAACATAGCTATAATGTAATTATTAATTATATTGTAGCTATCTTAGGGTTTATTTTATAGGTAAGTATTTAGATTTAAATAGGAATATTTTAATTAATAATATTAATATTAGATTTATTTTAATAAGAGTTTAGTTAGGATGTTAGAATTAGATAGGGTTATTATACTTAATATATATATATAATATAATAATATATTAACTATATTAACCCTAATATAATTAGGGTTAATATAGTTAATATATAATATAATAACTATATTAACTATATTAACCCTAATATAATTAGGGTTAATATAGTTAATATAGCTGGCGGGGTGTAGGGGGATTAGATTAGGGGTTAATACATTTATTATAGGTGGCCGCGGTGTAGGGGGATGTAGATTGTAGGCAAAAGAGCAGTTTACTTTGTGACAAAGCCCCGCCAAAAGCCCTTTTAAGGGCTGGCAAAAGAGCTGTTACTTTGGGGCAATGCCACGCAAAAAGCCCTTTTCAGGGCTATTTGTAAGGTTAGACTTAGGTTTAGTGGTAGGGATAGTTTAGTATTTTAGGGGTTAAATAATTTAATATAGATGGCGGCGGGGTAGGGGGATTAGATTAGGGGTTAATAATTTTAAAATAGATAGCGGCGGGTAGGGGCTCACTTTAGGGGGTAGGTAAGGTAGATGGCGGCGGTGTTAGGGGCTCACTTTAGGGGGTTATAGATTTAGTATAGCTGGCGGCGGTTTTGGGGTTAATAATTTTATTAGGTTGCAGCGGCTCCGGAGCGGCGGTTTAGGGTTAATACATATTTTATTGTTAGGCTAGTGAGGGGGGATAGCGGATAGAGGGTAAGACGTGTCGGGCTATGTTAGGGAGGCGTGTTAGACAGTGCGGGTAATTTAGACTTTAGTCAGGTTTTGTAGGCGCCGGCAGTTTCTAACGTGCCGCAAGTCACTGGCGATGCCAGAAATTTGTACTTGCGCAGATTTCTGGACATCGCTGGTTATCAGACTTACGGCACGTTAGCATCTGACGGCGACATATATGGGATAGCTCGAGTTGCGAGCTGAAACTGCGGGCAACGCGGGTTCCCTTGCTTGCGCCGCAAACTACGATCTATATCGGATCGACCCCCTGAAATCTAGTCCAAGGTGTCGGAGCCTCACAGGGATATGGGATATGGGGGTGAATTTCTTTCTCGACATACGTTTCGTTCCTTAGTCACTCAAACTTTTTCAAGAGTAAAGAAACTCACCTGGTCCCTTGCCTTTTACACCGGATCCGGAAACGCCGACCAGTCAGTGTTCTCAGACTGGATAGCGTAGAGGCCTAATAAGCTTGTATTGTAACAAATGTGGCTATAACAATGTAGCCAGTTAAAAATGTATTTGAGCTGGCATCTGCAGTCTATGATGACAGAATTTATTTGAAATTTTGTAATAATATATACCAGATCCGATATAGAAAGGGAAACATAAAATACATTTTAAATTAAAATAAATGTCTTGAGATGAAATACATGGCTAAAAACTTTCGTGTTACAAATGATCATAGCAACAGATAATAAAAACAATTAATTTATATATGTGCAATATTAACTATCAAGTACATTACTAGTGTCCGATTAAATACATCCTGTTTAAAAATAATACATATAGGTGTTAGTGGGGGAAAGGTGATCATAGAGGAAACTATCAAAGAAAATCATGATTTCATAAAAGAAGACAATATCTAAAGGAATTAATTTAAAAATTATTTTAAAATTGAAAACATGTTGCCAATATTAGCAGTGAAATTTAAAAAGAAATTGTTTTTAAAAATATAGGCAAACTATGAGTGAATGACATATATTAAAAAACCTTTATGTGAGAAATGCTTGGATATCCTTAACTGGTTGACAAAACAAACATCTTAAATGTCAAACTTACAGCAATAGTAAACACCAAAAATGTTATTATTTAAAAATATAGCTAATCCCTTTATTTACCATTCCCCAGTTTTGCATACCAATACTGTTATAGAAATATACTTTTTCTTGCCTATGTAATTACCTTGTATCTAATATTCTGTGACTGCCTCCTTATCTCAGATCTTTTGACAGACTTGCATTTCAGGCAAAAAGTGCTGACTCTTAAATAACTCCAAGTGCATGAACACAAGGTTATTTATATGAAACACATGAACTAATGCCATCTAGCTGTGGAAAACTGTCAAATGCATTCATATAAGAGGTGGCTTTAAAGGGCTTAGTAATTAGCATATGAGCCTACCTAGCTTTCAACTAAGAATACAAAGAGAACAAAGCAAATTTGATGATAAAAGTAAATTAGAAAGTAGTTTAAAATGTCATGCCCTATCTGAATCATGAAAGTTTATATTGGACTTAGCTATCCCTTTAATTTTTGACGGCTCAGATAGAGCATGTATTTTTAAGGGAATTTTCAATTAATTTCTTTTATCAATTTTTCTTTGTATCATTTGTTATAAATCATACCTACAGTAGATAGGCTCAAAGGAAATGCACTTTTAAACTCCAATTGGGTTTGATTAGAGTGTGCACAGGGGAAAAATTCGGTTCAGCTAAGTCTTTCGTTATAAATAGTCAAAAACGTTTGTATTTCAAATATTTGTTGTCCATTATAGTCGGTATTCGTTTCATTTTAAAGTAAAAGATAATGACCATTTTATTAGTTAAACAAATGTATATGTTCCTTTGTTACAGGTGAAAAAGTTCACCTGTAGTGTAAAATACATGTAGTGTGCTGGAGAGATGCAATACTTCTTCACAGAGCCCTGGGGTGCTAATAGGAGGCTTAGTGTGGTGGCTCCCAGGGCCTGCACTAATGGAGAAGGTCCTTTAGTGCAGGCCCTGGGAGCCACCACACTAAGCCTCCTATTAGCACCCCAGGGCTCTGTGAAGAAGTATTGCATCTCTCCAGCACACTACATGTATTTTACACTACAGGTGAACTTTTTCACCTGTAACAAAGGAACATATACATTTGTTTAACTAATAAAATGGTCATTATTCTTTTACTTTAAAATGAAACGAATACCGACTATAATGGACAACAAATATTTGAAATACAAACGTTTTTGACTATTTATAACGAAAGACTTAGCTGAACCGAATTTTTCCCCTGTGCACACCTCTAATCAAACCCAATTGGAGTTTAAAAGTGCATTTCCTTTGAGCCTATCTACTGTAGGTATGATTTATAACAAATGATACAAAGAAAAATTGATAAAAGAAATTAATTGAAAATTCCCTTAAAAATACATGCTCTATCTGAGCCGTCAAAAATTAAAGGGATAGCTAAGTCCAATATAAACTTTCATGATTCAGATAGGGCATGACATTTTAAACTACTTTCTAATTTACTTTTATCATCAAATTTGCTTTGTTCTCTTTGTATTCTTAGTTGAAAGCTAGGTAGGCTCATATGCTAATTACTAAGCCCTTTAAAGCCACCTCTTATATGAATGCATTTGACAGTTTTCCACAGCTAGATGGCATTAGTTCATGTGTTTCATATAAATAACCTTGTGTTCATGCACTTGGAGTTATTTAAGAGTCAGCACTTTTTGCCTGAAATGCAAGTCTGTCAAAAGATCTGAGATAAGGAGGCAGTCACAGAATATTAGATACAAGGTAATTACATAGGCAAGAAAAAGTATATTTCTATAACAGTATTGGTTATGCAAAACTGGGGAATGGTAAATAAAGGGATTAGCTATATTTTTAAATAATAACATTTTTGGTGTTTACTATTGCTGTAAGTTTGACATTTAAGATGTTTGTTTTGTCAACCAGTTAAGGATATCCAAGCATTTCTCACATAAAGGTTTTTTAATATATGTCATTCACTCATAGTTTGCCTATATTTTTAAAAACAATTTCTTTTTAAATTTCACTGCTAATATTGGCAACATGTTTTCAATTTTAAAATAATTTTTAAATTAATTCCTTTAGATATTGTCTTCTTTTATGAAATCATGATTTTCTTTGATAGTTTCCTCTATGATCACCTTTCCCCCACTAACACCTATATGTATATATTTTTAAACAGGATGTATTTAATCGGACACTAGTAATGTACTTGATAGTTAATATTGCACATATATAAATTAATTGTTTTTATTATCTGTTGCTATGATCATTTGTAACACGAAAGTTTTTAGCCATGTATTTCATCTCAAGACATTTATTTTAATTTAAAATGTATTTTATGTTTCCCTTTCTATATCGGATCTGGTATATATTATTACAAAATTTCAAATAATTCTGTCATCATAGACTGCAGATGCCAGCTCAAATACATTTTTAACTGGCTACATTGTTATAGCCACATTTGTTACAATACAAGCTTATTAGGCCTCTACGCTATCCAGTCTGAGAACACTGACTGGTCGGCGTTTCCGGATCCGGTGTAAAAGGCAAGGGACCAGGTGAGTTTCTTTACTCTTGAAAAAGTTTGAGTGACTAAGGAACGAAACGTATGTCGAGAAAGAAATTCACCCCCATATCCCATATCCCTGTGAGGCTCCGACACCTTGGACTAGATTTCAGGGGGTCGATCCGATATAGATCGTAGTTTGCGGCGCAAGCAAGGGAACCCGCGTTGCCCGCAGTTTCAGCTCGCAACTCGAGCTATCCCATATATGTCGCCGTCAGATGCTAACGTGCCGTAAGTCTGATAACCAGCGATGTCCAGAAATCTGCGCAAGTACAAATTTCTGGCATCGCCAGTGACTTGCGGCACGTTAGAAACTGCCGGCGCCTACAAAACCTGACTAAAGTCTAAATTACCCGCACTGTCTAACACGCCTCCCTAACATAGCCCGACACGTCTTACCCTCTATCCGCTATCCCCCCTCACTAGCCTAACAATAAAATATGTATTAACCCCTAAACCGCCGCTCCCGGAGCCCGCTGCAACCTAATAAAATTATTAACCCCAAAACCGCCGCCAGCTATACTAAATCTATAACCCCCTAAAGTGAGCCCCTAACACCGCCGCCATCTACCTTACCTACCCCCTAAAGTGAGCCCCTACCCCGCCGCTATCTATTTTAAAATTATTAACCCCTAATCTAATCCCCCTACCCCGCCGCCATCTATATTAAATTATTTAACCCCTAAAATACTAAACTATCCCTACCACTAAACCTAAGTCTAACCTTACAAATAGCCCTGAAAAGGGCTTTTTGCGTGGCATTGCCCCAAAGTAACAGCTCTTTTGCCAGCCCTTAAAAGGGCTTTTGGCGGGGCTTTGTCACAAAGTAAACTGCTCTTTTGCCTACAATCTACATCCCCCTACACCGCGGCCACCTATAATAAATGTATTAACCCCTAATCTAATCCCCCTACACCCCCGCCAGCTATATTAACTATATTAACCCTAATTATATTAGGGTTAATATAGTTAATATAGTTATTATATTAGATATATTAACTATATTAACCCTAATATAATTAGGGTTAATATAGTTAATATCATTATTATATTATATATATATATTAAGTATAATAACCCTATCTAATTCTAACATCCTAACTAAACTCTTATTAAAATAAATCTAATATTAATATTATTAATTAAAATATTCCTATTTAAATCTAAATACTTACCTATAAAATAAACCCTAAGATAGCTACAATATAATTAATAATTACATTATAGCTATGTTAGGGTTTATATTTATTTTACAGGTAAATTGTTAATTATTTTAACTAGGTATAATAGCTATTAAATAGTTATTAACTATTTAATAGCTACCTAGTTAAAATAATTACCCAATTACCTGTAAAATAAATCCTAACCTAAGTTACAAATACATCAACACTATCAATAAATTAAAGAAACTACAAATATCTATCTAAAAATACAATTAAATAAACTAAACTAAATTACAAAAACAAACAAACACTAAATTACAAAAAATTAAAAAAAGATTACAAGATTTTTAAGCTAATTACACCTATTCTAAGCCCCCTAATAAAATAATAAAGCCCCCTAAAATAAAAAAATTCCCTACCCTATTCTAAATTAAAAAAAGTTCAAAGCTCTTTTACCTTACCAGCCCTTAAAAGGGCCTTTTGTGGGGGCATGCCCCAAAGAAAACTGCTCTTTTGCCTGCAAAAAAAAACACAATACCACCCCCCAACATTACAACCCACCACCCACATGCCCCTAATCTAACCCAAACCCCCCTTAAATAAGCCTAACACTACCCCCCTGAAGATCTCCCTACCTTGTATTCACCCAGCCGGGCCGAACTCCTCATCCGATCCAGGCGATGTGTTCCAGCAAGCGGCAGTGAAGTCTTCTTCCATCCAGAACTTGAATCTGATTGGCTGATTCAATCAGCCAATCAGATTTTTCTACCTTAATTCCGATTGGCTGATAGAATCCTATCAGCCAATCGGAATTCGACGGACACCATCTTGGATGATGTCATTTAAAGGAACCTCATTTGTCGGGAAGTCGTCGTGCCGGAAGGATGCTCCGCGGTGGAGGAGCGAAGAAAGAAGATTGAAGATGCCGATTTGCTTGAAGACGTCGCCGATGGAAGAAGACTCTCTGCCGCTTGCTTCAAGACATCGCCCGGATGGAAGAATACTTCACTGCCGCTTGCTGGAACACATCGCCTGGATCGGATGAGGAGTTCGGCCCGGCTGGGTGAATACAAGGTAGGGAGATCTTCAGGGGGTAGTGTTAGGCTTATTTAAGGGGGGTTTGGGTTAGATTAGGGGTATGTGGGTGGTGGGTTGTAATGTTGGGGGGTGGTATTGTGGTTTTTTTGCAGGCAAAAGAGTAGTTTTCTTTGGGGCATGCCCCCACAAAAGGCCCTTTTAAGGGCTGGTAAGGTAAAAGAGCTTTGGACTTATTTTAATTTAGAATAGGGTAGGGATTTTTTTTATTTTGGGGGGCTTTATTATTAGGGGGCTTAGAATAGGTGTAATTAGCTTAAAAATCTTGTAATCTTTTTTTTATTTTTTGTAATTTAGTGTTTGGTTTTTTTTTGTAATTTAGTTTAGTTTATTTAATTGTATTTTTAGATAGATATTTGTAGTTTCTTTAATTTATTGATAGTGTAGGTGTATTTGTAACTTAGGTTAGGATTTATTTTACAGGTAATTGGGTAATTATTTTAACTAGGTAGCTATTAAATAGTTAATAACTATTTAATAGCTATTATACCTAGTTAAAATAATTAAGAATTTACCTGTAAAATAAATATAAACCCTAACATAGCTATAATGTAATTATTAATTATATTGTAGCTATCTTAGGGTTTATTTTATAGGTAAGTATTTAGATTTAAATAGGAATATTTTAGTTTATAATATGAATTAGATTTATTTAATAAGAATTTAGTTAGGGGTGTTAGGGTTAGATAGAGTTAATATAGTTAATATAAATACTATAGTAACTATATTAACTATATTAACCCTAATATAATTATGGTTAATATAGTTAATATATATAATGTAATAACTATATTAACTATAATATACTTAGGGTTAATATAGATAATATAGCTGGCGGCGGGGTAGGTAGATTAAATTAGGGGTTAATAATTTTAATATAGATGGCGGCGGTGTAAGGGGTTCACATTAGGGGATAGATCAGTTAGATGGTGGCGGTTTTAGGGGCTCACAGTAGGGGTTTGTTTATGTAGATGGCGACGGTTTAGGAGTTAAATACTTTATTATGGATTGCGGCGGGGGATCGCGGTTGACAGGGAGATAGACATTGTGCATGCGTTAGGTGTTAGGTTTATTTTAGCAGATCGCGGTTGACAGGGAGATAGACATTGCGCATGCGTTAGGTGTTAGGTTTATTTTCTAGCTAGTTTAGGGAGTTACGGGGCTCCAATAGTCAGCGTAAGGCTTCTTACGGCTGCTTTTTGTGGCGAGGTGAAAATGGAGTAAGATTTCTCCATTTTCGCCACGTAAGTCCTTACACTGCATATTGGATACTAAACTGTGCTGGTTTGGTATACCTGCCTATGGCCCAAAAAACTACGGGCGACGGCAGAAATATACGGGCGTAACTTCTAGGTTACGCCGTATATAGGATACCAAACCAGCGCAAATATTGGCGTCGCCGGCTTTTGCGGGCGACGATTTTTATCGGATCGACCCCCAGGTGTTAGTCTAGCCAAGGGTTTTGCACGGGACTTTGCACCGCCTAAACAGCCTAGCCTGGTCTACTATGCACATTGAGAATCACTCAGTGATGCCGGCTTTGTGGACTGTTTGTTTATTTATGTATTGGATTCAAGTTACAGTCGGGACACTGAGAAGCCGTTGATGTGTAACCCTGCATCTATCACTGCTTATTAATTAACATTGATGTGCCTGTTTTTAACTCATATTTTGTGAATAGCCTTATATATGCTTGGGGCTATTATTAGCATTTGTTTTAATTTGCACTTAGATCCGTGTTGCGCTTCTCTTATTCTTTTTTTCTTTAGTTTGCTCACATCGGATGGTGATCGGATCATCTATAAAGAGAAACAGCAAATACACTGGATTGTGGAAACACCATTCCAAAAAGGGAACTGAATTATTTTAGGTTCCAGCAAACAAACAATATCTGTTTTTTTTCTGCAAACCCTCAGGGACTTTAAACCCTCTTCAATCCATACCTATTAAGGATGGTATTGTTTTATGGTTTGCACAATATTTTATGATCATTATAATTTTTGATTATTCTGTATTTTTTCGTATGTGTCCATTTCTAAGTGTTTAAGCATTTAACTATACTATCTTTGTTTACTATTATTGGTACATATACTCAGGAACCCACTGAGGAATGTATTATCATTATTAAATTTATCATCATTTATATTTATTTTTCTTATACCTAAGATCAGAAAGGGCATCGCTAGGTGTTGTTCTGTTTTGTCTTACTACAGGATATTGGATCATTTTCATTCCATTTTGGATAGCATATACATTTTTCTTTAGAATATATTTGTCACAGTTTTTAGCTGTTCCTATTCATCTGAAAAACACATAAATAATGGCTTTTTTATTTTAATATACATTCTGTTTTTCACATAATATAGCTCCAACCAGTTAAAGCAAATCATAGCCAAAAATAGCGCATGCAACAGTAAGTCTATGCACTTTGAGTCTGGTAATAGCTTTGCAAATTAACGGATATTATGTTTCTTAAGCAGAATTAATCAAAGCAGAACAAGATTAAAGGTATAGCTTAGAACAGTACTTACAGTAGACTGAAAGAAAAAAAAATGTCATTACCTACATATGAAAGAAATTCTGTTTTTTAAAAGCAAGTATTTGCAAAATTTTAATAAAATGTTTGCATATCTTACCCACAATTCTCTTGTGCATTGGTAACATTGTATATTAATAATTTCTGGGGAAAAGCAAGCGGGGATTCTTGCCTAGATGTGCTAATTTCCTATGAAAATATTTACATTGATTTAATTTTGAGACATGGAGGATTTTAATTTCAGTTTTTTATCTCCCCCATAATTTTAATGAATCAAAATTTTAATAAAAACATTAGTTCACAACAAAGAATTTTTCAGTCTGTTTTTGCAATATGAGGGTCAAATTATATGCAATGCTAGATCAGTCAAAAAGTACTGTGAAGTCTGAATTGGTGCTGATTGTATTATATAGAGAGTTTCTGCCCAAAACAGAAAATCAGGGAACCACTGTTAAGTACGATTTTTTGCTGTACAAGTCAAATTATCTAAGCATGCTGAATAATCTACACAATGCACAGTGATTGCTTAAAGCATTGCACAAATAGCTTTACAGATAGTCTTTAATTGGTTGTAAGAAAGATAAAGTTGAAAACCGTAGGATTTAAGTTTATCTTATTTTTCTTTCCAAGTGTTTTTTAGCACAGAGTTTTGATAAGTATTAATAAAGTGACCATTTTAAAAGTTTTTATAAACTTATTATGGACATGAAAGTCAAAATTAAAATGTCATGATTCAGATAGAGCATGTAATTTTAATACCAATTTTAATGAATTTATATTATCATATTCACATTGTTCTCTTGCTGTCCTTTGTTGAAAAGCATAGCAGCAATGCACTATTGTGAGCTAGGTGGTGATTCGTGGGTACACGTAGACTTTTTGCCATTGACTTTGGAGCTGACTTTAACTATGCGTTAAATCCCTTATGCAGTCTTATGCAGGCTTCAGTACAATAATATAATGTTCTAATATATTAAAGCACTTTCTTTTTTTCCCTTTACATCCCTTTAATAGCTGATTTAAATGTAAATATGTATGTATGTATGTGTGTGTGTGTTTATGTGTGTTTACTCTTCAATACACTTTTTATACTTTAATGTTTCTAAGTTCCAAGATGATGATTACTTTATTTTTGTTTGGTTTTTGTTTTGCCTGACAAAAATCAAAGTTAAAGCTGTACCAACTATTTATTTCCTTACTAATTGGATGACAGGTACCCATCCTACAGTTCTATTGGTGGAAATCTATCCATGCTGCAAACCTTACAGGAACATGTAATACCAATCATCCTCATTATTAGTATTACTATTTATTAATAAATAAAATACAAATGCAGAAAGACATTCAAGGTATTTTATCTTGTGAAAAGATTGCATCTTTATTTCATTTATATGTTTTGTTTTCTTTCCTTAATAAATAAATAAGCAAATGAAAAGATGTTTCTGTGTTTGTACATTGTTCATTGATCAATAAAGCAGTGAGAGTTGCAGTTAATATGCCAGTAAGAAATGTCTTTATGTTTAAGTATGTGTTATACAAAATCATTCACTTCTTGCTTCTAACTAGACATGTGCGATTCGGTTCGGTCCGAATCGAAATTTGGACGAATTTTGTCGAATTCGGGATTCGGATCGATTTGAATTTCCGAATTGCGGTAGTGCCGAATCTACCGAATAAATCCAAATCGATTCGAATTTATTCGGATGGATTCGGATGGATTCGGATGGCCATGTATTACACTAGTATTGTACAGTATACTAGTGTAATACACAGCACATCCCACTTAACACTGACCAAAATTCCGAAAATCCGAATCGATACGAACCGAATCGAACCGAATCAAACTGAACCAAACCGAATTTCCCACAAATCCGAAAGAATCCGAATGAATCCGAAACAAATTAATTCGATTTCTTTTGAATTCTAATCGATCCAAACCGAAATTCTAATCGGTCCGAATCGATCCGAACCGAACCAAATTTTTCGCGGCTGCACATGTCTACTTCTAACAAATATTATTTATTATTATAATTATTATTATTAATTATTATTATTAATAATAATAATAATAAATAATATGAATGCTATTTGTACTATAAATTAGAGCCAAAATATTATTGGAGTAGACCCTTCCTAGCTTTAACAGGCAGCAGAGCTTTGAAACATAACTCATTGTTACATGCTGACAATTAGCCTGTCCCTTTTACAGCTCTTCCTTCAATATCTATTTCAAGGTTTTAAACCATTCTGCCACTCTCCCGCTGCATATTCCAAAGATGCCTATGACCCAACCAATCCCAAGCCAACCCCAATAACCCCAATTATAGCCCATAACTGACACCGCCAATGACCCATCCATTCCAGCCCCTTATAGTAGTCAGAAAATACTGATTAAAATATACCCTGGTCCATAGTCCATGTGTATGGAAGAATTACTCCATTTTACACATTAAACTGCTCATACAAATTTATTTTAAAGCTGTAATTAAGGACATGTTGATATTTAAAGTAACTCATATAAAATGTTGTGGTGCCTGATTGCCATCACTAAATTCAATAATGTTTAAAATGTCAATATGAATATTCCATCATTTTCTTCACTGTGCCCAATGCAGTGCATGCCTCTTCCAATGAGTGATGAGTAGCCCAGTACAGGAATTAGAGGTGATGAGCCTGCCTATTGTTACCTCTAGACTCTATCCATGTTGCGAGGTTCTTCTGCTCACACTGTAGAACTTGGGGCAGAATGAGAGTGAGAATACACGGCACAATAAGAAGGGAGACAAAGGAGATGAGCAGATTGTGTTAGACTTTTAACTTGAATGAAGTTATTTGTTTGTTAAATTGTATTTCCTTTTCATATAATTACTTTATCCCTCCGTTTTTAATAACCACTCAATAGAGACAACAACCACCATTGAGGAAAATGTAAGTACGTAAATATATCAACCAGTTACTAGATTAGTGGCACTATAAGAGCAGAAAAATGAGTGTGGTGTTTTTAATATTGTCATTCATATGTCAATATGGAACAAAACTTTTCAATAAATACTACAAAGAATCCACCTTGATAAGAAAATACTGCATATGCGATACATAGCAAGATAGTATGAGCGGTGATCATCAAATTGTGCCAAGGAAACGTTTATACATGAAACAATGTTTTATAACAAAAAAGAAAATGATAGAATATATATAAAGCATAATAACTGTAAGCTATGTTTATATTAGCATGACAATGCACTTATTTATTGAATATGCTAATAATAGTTTTTTGTTGTTTTTTAAAAGATATCCAACAACTTGATAGATTTCTGCAAATTGTCACAATCAGTCTGTTCTTGTGAGAGGAAATATATAGTTCCTCTGTTCCTCTCCAGAGGATAAACTCATTTTAAGCTTCTGAAGCAAGGAATTGAACTTAGTAACCTAGTGAAGCTCATCTGCAACACTGAAAATCACAATTGGTGTCCCAGGAACAAATGAAATAGAACCTGAAGAATGTTCTTGTTTTGTCTAGGTAAAAAATCTGAACATATTTTAAAACTTGATTTTTTTTAATTCTTTATATTTAGAACTGGTAAATTAGTGCATAGACTTGTTTATGAACTCATCTAATCTGTGTCACCTTAAGGTAGACACATAGTTAAAGGGATAGTCTAGTCAAAATTAAAAACATTCATGATTTAGATAGAGCAGCAATTTTAAGTAACTTTCTAATTTACTCCTATTATAAATTCTTTGTTGTCTTGGTATCTTTATTTTAAAAAGCTGGCATGTAAGCTAGAAAATAGCCCATTTTAGGTTCACCACCTGGGTAGCGCTTGCTGATTGGTGTCTAAATGTAGCCAAAAATGGGTCGGCTACTACGCTTACTTACTTTCCAGCTTTTTTAAATAAAGATACCAAGAGAACGAAGAAAAATTAATAATAGGAGTAAATTAGAAAGTTGCTTAAAATTGCATGCTCCATCTCAGCAATGCACCAATGGTTCAGAGCTCAACACTACTGTTATGCCAATTAGGGTGTAGCTGCATATTGTCAGCAATTTTCAGTTCTGGGTGAGCTGTATTTTGATACTATGGAGTTGGTTTTATCTATGCATTTAACCCCTTTGCAGAGGTTAAATACAAATCCCATATTTATTAATATATAATATGGGTAGACAAGGTTCTTAGGTAAGGAACCTGCCCAGCTAAGCTTGTACTTGTAAACCCTTGTGTAGTCGGACTGGTTGTGCTAGAGCAGGGGTTTTCATTCACCCTTGTTGTATTTAAACCTGGTGTAATTCAATTTTGCCACCTCGAGAGATTAGGACGCTAAAATCTGCTACTCAGAAGCCTTTCCTCAGTAATTTGCTGAATATAGTAAAAGTGGTTCCAGGAATTTGTATTAATTATTTTATTTAATATCTTTATTTTGATACAGATATAAATGGTATAAGGTTTGTGTGTGTGTAGGAAAGGGTTACACTACATATGACCCCTTATCATATCCCTACTTTGGTGCTGTCTGAATCTGTCATGTGATTCCGTACAGTACTTTGCGGGAACTTGAGAAAAGGAAGTACTGCCTGACAGGGGATTTAGTTTCACCCTCAAATGACCAAAACTGCACATTGTGAGCTTGTATTGCACTTTCCCACCGGCACTGTCTTGATATTTAGCAATTGAGCATTGTTTCTTTAGAAAATGTTCTGTTTAAATTGGGTGTGCCCTCCTTCCTGTGAATGCCCATGTGTATGTACATATATTTATCATATGTATTTATAAAACATGTTAATTTTGTACACTCACTAATACCTACACAAATACAGAGCTTTAAAATGTAACAAGTCTAAAAATATAAGCTCTCTCTGGATTAGATCAAATGGTCACTTTTATTACAAAATCTTTTTTTTAAATGACATACATGTAAGCCTTGGGGATAATAAACTGAATTATGATATTATGTTTGACATCGTAGGAGGTATTAGCTGAGTTTATATGTAAATTACACAAAAAAAAATCTACACTATTCAGGATAAAGAGAAGATTTGGTTTAAGTACAATTAATAATAAATTCTTAGTTCCCTTTATGTATTTTTTTTCCCAAAAGCAAAATAGAAAGCATTAATATGTATAAATGTGAATTTGAAACTAAATAATTTAGAGACTTAAGGGAGGAAAATGACATCAATAAATAAGTAGAATTTTTATATCATGACTTTAGATCTTCGCGTATATCTGCTTCGGAATAATTGCGCTATAATATTTATAGCTCTCTTGTACAAAATGGCTTGAATTAAAAAAAAATTCTAAAAGCAAATAGATAAGATCATTTTTCTCTGTGTTATTTAGTAATAAATAGGAACAACCTCACAGTGAACTATGCGGCATAAACATTTGATAAGGTTGTTCAAAAAATTGTAAACAAGCTAATTAAATTACTAAAGCATTTTTTAGAGCAATATAAATTGATAAGGGTCTGGGGAATGTTCCCTTGGGAGTGCAAACAAGCCTTAATTTTAAGAGTTTAAAAAAGTTTATTATGCAGTCAAAAAATATGTTTTTTTTTAATTTATTTTTACTTCTCTGAGAATCTGTTTTACATCGTCAGTTGAATATATTCATATATTCAATTAGCTGGCAGGAAATTGATATTTCTTATTGATTAGAATTTTTTCTACTTGCTTCACCAAGTTCTCTAAAATAAATAACATTCAGCTAGATTACGAGTTTTGCGTTATGAGTAAAAAATCATTGTTATGTTTCATAACGCTACTTTTTCCCTAACACTGCTATTACTAGTCTTGCAGGTATAGGTGTACTGCACTCCTTTTTGGCCGTCAGGCAACGTCAGTACCGAACTTTTAAAAAAGTTCTTTTTCAATGGGACTCCCATAGCGCCGGTATTACGAGTTTGCCTTGGAGGCCAAAAAGTGAGCAGGAAAACTCTATACTGACAAGATTCGTACTGCCATCTAAAGTCAGTAGTTATGAGTTTTACGTTACAAAGCTGTAACATAAAACTCGTAACTAAACTGCTACAAAGTACAATAAATACCCATAAGCTACCTATTAACCCCTAAAGGCCCTCCCGCATCGCAAACACTAAAATAAAATTATTAACCCCTAATCTTATGCTCCGGACATCACTGCCACTAAAAAAAATGTATTAACCCCTATTCTGCCGCTCCACGACATTGTCTCCCCTATAATAAACCTATTGACCCCTAAACCGCCGCCCTCCCGCATCGCAAACACTATTAAAGATTATTAACCCCTAATCGGCCATCCACCCACACCGCCGCTATAATAAACCTATTAACTACTAAACCGTAAGCCCCCACAATGAAATATACTTAAATAAATTATTAACCCCTAAACCTCTGACCTCCCACATCACATTCACTAACTCTGCCTAAATATATTAACCCCTAAACTTAACCCTAACTCTAACGTAACCCTAAACCTAAGTCTAACGCTAACCCTAAAACCCCCTAACTTAAATATAATTAAAATAAATCTAAATAAACCTTACAATTATTACCTAAATAATTCCTATTTAAAACTAAAAAAATACTTACCTGTAAAATAAAACCTAAGCTAGCTACAAAATAACTAATAATTACATTGTAGCTAGCTTAGGTTTTATTTTTATTTCACAGCTAAGTTTGTATTTATTTTAACTAGGTAGACTAGTTAGTAAATAATTATTACCTATTTACTAATTACCTAGTTAAAATAAATACAAAGTTACCTGTGAAATAAAACCTAACCTGCCTTATACTAAAAACTAACATTACAATAAAATAAAATAAATTAAATTATTAAAATACAATTTTCTAAATTACAAAAAAATAAACACTAAATTACAAAAAATAAAAAACAAAATTATCCAAAATAAAAACCAATTACTCCTAATCTAATAGCCCTATCAAAATAAAAAGCCCCCCCAATAAAAAACCCTAGCCTACACTAAACTGCCAATTGCCCTAAAAAGGGCCTTTTGTGGGGCATTGCCCCGAAGATATCAGCTCTTTTACCGGTAAAAAAAAATACAAACACCCCAACAGTAAAACCCACTGCCCAACCAATCAACCCCCCAAATAAAAACCTATCTAAATAAACCTAAGCTAACCATTGCACTGAAAAGAGCATTTGGATGGGCATTGCCCTTAAAAGGGCATTTAGCTCTTTTACATTGCCCAAACCCTAATCTAAAAAAAAAAAACCCACCCAAAAAACCCTTAAAAACCTAACACTAACCCCCGATGATCTACTTACAGTTATCAAAGTCTGGACATCCATCCTCATCCAGCCGGCAAAGTCATCATCCAGGTGGCAAGAAGTCTTCATCCGGGCAGCCTCTTCCATCTTCATGCAGCCGGCGAAGTCCTCATAAAGACTGCAAGAAGTCTTCATCCAGATTGCATCTTCTATCTTCATCCATCTGGCGCGGAGCGGGTCCATCTTTAAGACATCCGGCGTGGAGCATCCTTTTCTTACGATTGTTGCTGGAAAATGAAGTTTTCCTTTAAGTGACATCATCCAAGATGGCGTCCCTTACATTCCTATTAGCTGAAAGATTTCTATCAGCCAATAGGAATTAAAGGGGAAAAAATCCTATTGGCTGTTCAAAAGGATTGAGCTTTCATCCTATTAGCTGTTCCAATCAGTCAATAGAATGAGAACTCAATCCTATTGGCTGATTGCAACAGCCAATAGGAATTTTTCCCCCTTTAATTCCTATTGGCTGATAGAAATCTTTCAGCCAATAGGAATGTAAGGGACGCCATCTTTGATGATGTCACTTAAAGGGAAACGTCATTTTCCAGCAACGATCATAAGAAGAGGATGCTCCGCGCCGGATGTCTTGAAGATAGTCCCGCTCCGTGCGAATGGATGAAGATAGAAGATGCCGTCTGGATGAAAACTTCTTGCCGTCTCGATGAGGACTTTGATGGCTGGATGAAGATGGAAGAGGCCGCCCAGATGAAGACTTTTTGCCGCCTGGATGATGATTTCACCGGCTGGATGAGGATAGATGTCCGGTCTTTGATAACTGTAAGTGGATTGTCGGGGGTTAGTGTTAGGTTTTTTAAGGGTTTTTTGGGTGGTTTTTTGTTAACTTAGGGTTTGGGCATTGTAAAAGAGCTACATGCCCTTTTAAATGCAATGCCCATTCAAATGCCCTTTTCAGGGCAATGGTTAGCTTAGGTTTATTTAGGTTTTTATTTGGGGGGTTGGTTGGTTGGTTGGTTGGCCGGTGGGTTTTACTGTTGGGGTGGTGTTTGTATTTTTTTTTACAGGTAAAAGAGCTGATTTCTTTTGGGCAATGCCCCACAAAAGACCCTTTTGAGGGCCATTGGCAGTTTAGTGTAGGCTAGGATTTTTATTTATTTTGGGCTGGCTTTTTTATTTTCATAGGGCTATTAGATTAGGAGTAATTCATTTTTATTTTTGATCATTTCGTTTTTTATTTTTTGCAATTTAGTGTTTATTTTTTTTGTAATTTAGAAAATTGTATTTTAATAATTTAATTTATTTAATTTTATTGTAATGTTAGTTTTTAGTGTAAGGCAGGTTAGATTTTATTTTACAGGTAAGTTTGGATTTATTTTAACTAGGTAGTTAGTAAATAGTTAACTATTTACTAACTAGTCTACCTAGTTAAAATAAATACAAACTTAGCTGTGAAATAAAAATAAAACCTAAGATAGCTACAATATAACTATTAGTTAGTTTTAAATAGGAATTATTTAGTTAATAATTGTAAGGTTTATTTAGCTCTATTTTAATTATATTTAAGTTAGGGAGTGTTAGGGTTAGGTTCACGATAGGGTTAGGGTTACATTAGGTTTATGCTTAGGGTTAGGGTTAGGTTTAGGGATTAATATATTTATTTAGTGTTAGTGATGTTGGAGGCCAGAGGTTTAGGGGTTAGTAACTTTATTATAGTGGCAGAGACATTGGGGGTGGCAGATTAGGGGTTCATAACTGTAATGTAGGTGGCGGCGATATCAGGGGCAGCAGATTAGGGGTTAATAACTGTAATGTAGGTGGCAGCGATATCGGGGGTGGCAGTAACTGTAATGTAGGTGACAGCAATATCGGGGGCGGCAGATTATGGGTCTATGTTAAGGTGTTAAATTTAAACATAACTTTTTCTTTCCCCATAGACATCAATGGGGCTGCATTAAGGAGCTTTTATTTCCGCGATTGCAGGTGTTAGGCTTCTTTTTTGCCGGCTCTCCCCATTGACATCCATTTGCCACCTACATTACAGTTATTAACCCCTAATCTGCCGCCCCTGATATCGCCGCGACAAATCGTGCATGAGCATGTCAAAGCAGAGATTGTATATGGGTGTGGTATGGAGCTCAACGCCACCATATCGCCCGTACAAGCCTGCTTTTTGTAAACTTGTAATAGCAGCGCTATAGGGAGGTGAAATAACGCTGCGTTTGTGGCTGTCATTTATTTCCCTATAGCGCTGAAAACTCGTAATCTAGCTGAATGATATTAAGGTTCATTAAGGTATTTGTCAGCAGCACATGGTTGGACTACTACTTATCGGCTAGATTACGAGTCTTACGTTAGCCTTAAAAAGCAGCGTTGAGGGGTCCCAATTCTGCTTTTTAATGCCCGCTGGTATTACGAGTTAGGCAGGAGAGGGTATACCGCTCACTTTTTTTCCGCGATTTTAGCTTACCGCAAATCACCTTACGTCAATTGCGTATCCGATCTTTTTAATGGGATTTGCCTAACGCCGGTATTACGATCGCCTGAAAAAGTGAGCGGTAGACCCTCTCCTGTCCAGACTCCTACCGCATATAAAAGTCAGTAGTTAAGAGTTTTATGAGCTAACGCCGTAACATAAAACTCTTAACTAAAGTGCTAAAAACTACACTAACACCCATAAACTACCTATTAACCCCTAAACCGAGGCCCCCCACATTGCAAACACTATAATAAAATTATTTAACCCCTAATCTGCCAACCAGACATCGCCCCCACTTTAATAAATGTATTAACCCCTAAACCGCCACACTCCCGCCTCACAAACACTAGTTAAATTTTATTAAACCCTAATCTGCGGTCCCTAACATCGCCTACACCCACATTTATTAACCCCTAATCTGCCGCCCCCAACGTCGCTGCTACTATATTAAATTTATTAACCCCTAAATCTAAATCTAACCCTAACCCTAACCCCCCCTAACTTAAATATAATTTAAATAAAACGAAATTAAATTACTACATTTAAATAAATTATTCCTATTTAAAACTAAATACTTACCGATAAAATAAACCCTAAGATAGCTACAATATAAATAATAATTACATTGCAGCCATCTTAGGGTTTATTTTTATTTTACAAGCAACTTTGTATTTATTTTAACTAGGTAGATAACTATTTAATAATTACCTAGATAAAATAAGTTCCAATGTACCTGTAAAATAAACCCTAACCTAAGTTACAATTACACCTAACACTACACTATCATTAAATTAATGACCTAAACTACCTACAATTAATTACAATTAAATTAAATAAACTAAATTACGGAAAAAACCCCACTAAATTACAGAAAATAAAAAAAGAATTGCAAGAATTTTAAACTAATTACACCTAATCTAATCCCCCTAATAAAATAAAAAAGCCCCCCAAAATAATAAAATTCCCTACCCTATACTAAATTACAAATAGCCCTTAAAACGGCCTTTGCGGGGCATTGCCCCAAAGTAATCAGCTCTTTCACCTGTAAAAAAAAATACAATACCCCACTAACATTAAAACCCACCACCCACACACCCAACCCTACTCTAAAACCCACTCAATCCCCCCTTAAAAAAATCTAACACAACCCCCTTGAAGATCACCCTACCTTGAGACGTCTTCACCCAGCCGGGCACAAGTGATCTTCATCCAAGCGGCATCTTCTTTCTTCATCCTTCCGGAGTGGAGTGGCACCATCTTGAAGACCTCCAACGCAGAACATCCTCCTTGACCGACGACTAGACGACGAATGACGGTTCATTTAAATGACATCATCCAAGACAGGCAGAAGGCTTCATCCAGGTGGCATCTTCTATCTTCATTCTTCCAGAGCGGTGCAGGTCCATCTTCAAGACATCCGACGCAGAGCATCCTCTTCATCCGACGGCCGACGACTGAATGACTGGTCCTTTAAGTGATATCATCCAAGATGGCGTCCCTTGAATTCCGATTGGCTGATAGAATCCTATCAGCCAATCGTAATTAAGGTAGGAAAAATCCTACCTTAATTCCTATTGGCTGATGATTGGAACAGCCAATAGAATGCGAGCTAATAGGATTTTTCCTACCTTAATTCCGGATGCTCTGCGTCGGATGTCTTGAGGATGGACCCGCTCCGGAAGGACGAAGATAGAAGATGCCGTCTGGATGAAGCCTTCTGCTGGTCTGGATGTCCTCTTCTGGCCGGATAGGATGAAGACTTCAGACCCTCTGGAGGACCACTTGTGCCCGGCTGGGTGAAGACGTCTCAAGGTAGGGTGATCTTCAAGGGGGTAGTGTTAGTTTTTTTAGGGGGGAATGGGTGGGTTTTAGAGTAGGGTTGGGTGTGTGGGTGGTGGGTTTTAATGTTGGGGGGGTATTATATTTTTTTTACAGGTGAAAGAGCTGATTACTTTGGGGCAATGCCCCGCAAAAGGCCCTTTTAAGGGCTATTTGTAATTTAGTATAGGGTAGGGAATTTTATTACTTTGCGGAGCTTTTTTATTTTATTAGGGGGATTAGATTAGGTGTAATCAGTTTAAAATTCTTGTAATTCTTTTTTTATTTTCTGTAATTTAGTGTTTGTTTCTTTTCGTAATTTAGTTTATTTAATTTAATTGTAATTAATTGTAGGTAGTTTAATTATAGTGTAGTGTTAGGTGTAATTGTAACTTAGGTTAGGGTTTATTTTACAGGTAAAGTTGTATTTATTTTAACTAGGAAGTTATTAAATAATTAATAACTATTTAATAACTATTGTACCTAGTTAAAATAAATACAAAGTTGCCTGTAAAATAAATATAAATCCTAAGCTAGCTACGATGTAACTATTAGTTTTATTGTAGCTAGCTTAGGGTTTATTTTATCGGTAAGTATTTAGTTTTAAATAGGAATAATTAGAGGGGTGTTAGGGTTTGACTTAGGTTTAGGGGTTAATAAATTTATTATAGTGGCGGCAGACATTGGTGGCGGCATATTAGGGGTTAATAAGTATAATATTAGGGGTGTTTAGACTCAGGGTTCATGTTAGGGTGTTAGGTGCAGACATAAAATTAATTTCCCCATAGGAAACAATGGGGCTGCATTAGGAGCTGAACACTGCTTTTTTGCAGGTGTTAGGTTTTTTTTCAGCCAGCTCAGCACCATTGTTTCCTATGGGGAAATCGTGCACGAGCACTTTTCCCAGCTTACCGCTACTGCAAGCAACGCTGGTATTACAGTGAGATGTGGAGATAAATTTTGCTCAACGCTCACTTTTCTGAGGCTAACGCTGGCTTGAAAAAAACTCATAATACCAGCGTTGTCTTAAGTGAGCGGTAAGAAAAAAAGGCTTGTTAGCCCCGCACAGCCTTACCGACAAAAACTCATAATCTAGGCTTATATGTTTATTCACTATTGCCAGACCATAAACATATATTTGTTCAAAAGAGCAGTACAATTATGCACTGATTATTAGCCAAAAACTTAGTGAGAAAATGTATTGTTGGTTCTTCTGTTGATGCATATTGATTGTACAATAACCTAATTATAGCAAATCTTGGGTAGACAACTTTAGCAAACTGGCAGATGACCGAGGTAATTTAAATTCCTGACTTTCGCTCTTAAAGAAAGCAAGAAAAAGAAAAAAAAATCTGGAAGTTTCATTTATAACCAGGTAATTGGCACCTAAGGTATTAACTTTTAGGAATGCCTGTTGCATTTTAACTATATGGTTCTGCCTAAAATAAACCTCTACCTGCCAGTTATCATAGATGTAAATTAAACCTGCAATTCTTTAACAATTAACATTAATCTGAATTTGCATTGTGTAAATGTTGCAAGGCCAGATAAAAACATTAGTTTGTATATCTCTCTTTGTATTACAACATCTTGTACCCTTACTATATTCCTTCAGATCCCCAGGGATATTTATACTCCCTTACCAAAAGGAACAGTCAGGCTACAGACTCTCAAAAATTACTTTAGCATTAGTATGTATCTAGCATTGCTTCCAGTATCATCTCCCAACTGTATCTAACATTGCTTCCAGCATCATCTCTCAACAGTATCTGGCATTGCTTAATCCAGCAATTCTTCTCAACAGTACCTAGCATTGCTCAATTCAGCATGTTCTGTCAACTGTATCTAGCATTGCCTTCTTTAGTATTATATTTACACTCTATCTAGCATTGTTTAATCCAGCAACTTTTCTCAACAGTATCTAGCATTGCTTAATCCAGCAACTTTTCTCAACAGTATCTAGCATTGCTTAATTCAGCATCTTCTGTCAACTTTATCTAGCATTGCCTTCTTTAGCATCTTATTTCAACTGTATCTAGCATAACTTCCAGCATCATCTCTCAACAGTATCTAGAATTGCTTAACCCCTTAACGACCGACAACGTGCAGGGTACGTCCTCCGAAAAAATACAATTAACGACCAAGGACATACCCTGCACGTTGTCTGTCTTGGAAAGCAGTGGAAGCGATCCTGATTGCTTCCAGCTGCTTTCTGGTTATTGCAGTGATGCCTCAATATCGAGGCATCCTGCAATAACCCTCCTTGGCCATCTGATGCAGAGAGAGCCACTCTGTGGCCCTCACTGCATCAGACATATATGGCCGCAATCGTTGGTGGGTGGGAGCCGACATGGGAGGCGGGTGGGCGGCCATCGATGGAACCTGTGATGCAGAGGGGGGCGGGATTGTGGGCAGGGTATCCGGGGGCACACACGGGGGGCTGGCACGGGACGGGAGTGGGTGGGAACTGCTACACTACAGAAAATGTTTGTAATAAAAGTGGGAGAGAGGGAGGAAATAATTAAAATAAAATGGATCTAAGGGATCTGGGAAGGGTGGGGGGGATGGTCTATGGGGGGAAGCTACATTACAGAAAAAAAAAATCTTTTTTGTAAACTGGGGACTGGCAGACAGCTGCCAGTACCCAAGATGGCTCCCAATAAGTTAGAAGGGGAGGGTTAGAGAGCAGCTTGGGGGGGATTTGGGAGGTTGGGGGCTAAGTGGGGATTCTACACGGCAGCATATGCAAATATGTAAAAAAAATTAAAATAAAATAAAAGATAGCTTTTATTTTAGTACTGGCAGACTTTCTGCCAGTACTTAAGATGGTGGACAATTGTGGGGTTGGGGAAGGATAAAAGCTGTTTGGGAGGGATCAGGGGGTGTGATGTGTCAGGTGGGAGGCTGATCTCTACACTAAAGCTAAAATTAACCCTGCAAGCTCCCTACAAGCTACCTAATTAACCCCTTCACTGCTAGCCATAATACACGTATGATGTGCAGCGGCATTTAGCGGCCTTCTAATTACCAAAAAGCAATGCCAAAGCCATATATGTCTGCTATTTCTGAACAAAGGGGATCCCAGAGAAGCATTTACAACTATTTATGCCATAATTGCACAAGCTGTTTGTAAATAATTTCAGTGAGAAACCTAAAGTTTGTGAAAAAGTTTGTGAAAAAGTTAACATTTTTTTTTATTTGATCGTATTTGGCAGTGAAATGGTGGCATGAAATGGGCCTAGATCAATACTTTGGGTTGTCTACTACACTACACTAAAGTTAAAGTTAACCCTGCAAGCTCCCTACAAGTTCCCTAATTAACCCCTTCACTGTAGGGCATAATACACGTGTGGTGCGCAGGGGCATTTAGTGGCCTTCTAATTACCAAAAAGCAACGCCAAAGTCATATATGTCTGCTATTTATGAACAAAGGGGTTCCCAGAGAAGCATTTACAACCATTTATGCCATAATTGCACAAGTTGTTTGCAAATAATTTCAGTGAGAAACCTAAAGTTTGTGAAAACATTTGTGAAAAAGTGAATGATTTTTATTATTTGATCGCATTTGGCAGTGAAATATACCAAAATGGGCCTAGATCAATACTTTGGGATGTCTTCTAAAAACAAAGATTTACATGCCAAGGGATATTCAGGGATTCCTGACAGATATCAGTGTTCCAGTGTAACTAGCGCTAATTTTGAAAAATATGGTTTGGAAATAGCAAAGTGCTACTTGTACTTATTGACCTATAACTTGCAAAAAAAGCAAAGAACATGTAAACATTGGGTATTTCTAAACTCAGGACAAAATTTAGAAACTATTTAGCATGGGTGTTTTTTGGTGGTTGTAGATGTGTAACAGATTTTGGGGGTCAAAGTTAGAAAAAGTGTGTTTGTTTCCATTTTTTCCTCATATTTTATAAAACAAAATTATAGTAACTTATAAGATATGATGAAAATAATGGTATCTTTAAAGCCCATTTAATGGAGAGAAAAACAGTATATAATATGTGTGGGTACAGTAAATGAGTAAGTGGAAAATTACAGCTAAAAACAAACACCGCAAAAAATGTAAAAATAGCCTTGGCAGACAATTGAAAAGTGCTGTGGACATTAAGGGGTTAATCAAGCATTTTATCTCCACTGTATCTAACATTGCCTTCTCCAGCATCTTTTCTCAACAGTATCTAGCATTTCCTACTCCAGCATTTTCTCTCAACTGTATCTAGAATTGCTTAATCCAGCATCTTCTCTCAACAGTATCTAGCATGTCTTAATCCAGCATATTCTGTCAACAGAATCTAGCATGACTTAATCCAGCATCTTCTCTCAACAGTATCTAGCATGGCTTAATCCAGCATCTTCTCGTAAGAGTATCTAGCATGGCTTAATCATGCATCTTCTCTTAAGAGTATCTAGCATGGTTTAATCCAACATCTTCTCTCAACAGTATCTAGCATGGCTTAATCAAGCATTTTATCTCCACTGTATCTAACATTATCTTCTCCAGCATCTTCTCTCAACAGTACCTAGCATTGCCTACTCCAGCATCTTCTCTCAACTGTATCTAGAATTGCTTAATCCAGCATCTTCTCTCAACAGTATCTAGCATGGCTTAATCCATCATATTCTATCAACAGTATCTAGCATGTTTTAATCCAGCATCTTCTCTGAACAGTATCTAGCATGGCTTAATCCAGCATATTCTCTCAACAGTATCTAGCATGGTTTAATCCAGCATCTTCTCTCAACAGTATCTAGCATGGCTTAATCCAGCATCTTATTTTAAGAGTATCTAGCATGGTTTAATCCAGCATCTACTCTCAACACTATCTAGCATTGCTTAATCCAGAATTTTATCTCAAAAGTATCTAGCATGGCTTAATCCAGTATCATCTCTCAACAATATCATGGCTTAATCCAACATCTCCTCTCAACAGTATCTAGGCTGGTTTAATCGAGCATCTTCTCTAAACAGTATCTAGCATTGCTTAATCCAGCATCATCTGTCAACAGTATCTAGCATTGCTTCCAGCATCATCTCTCAACAGTATAGAGCATTGCCTAATCCAGCACTTTATCTTCACTGTATCTAGCATTGCCTACTCCAGCATCTTATCACAAACCCTACAATATGGCTTTGTAAGTTTCTGTATGATCATACGCTGTCTGCATTTATCATAGCACAAGCACAATGCTTATGCAATGACTCTCCCTGCAGATGGCCGCTAGCAGGGGGAGTCAATCAACCTGATCGTACCCGATCAATCGGGCTGATTGCTGTCTGCAGCCTCAGAGGTGGTGGACGAGTTAAGGAGCTTCTTAACTCCTGTTCTTGTTAAATCTACACCAAAGTGTTCACACCACTCTTTCATGGATTGAACTATATTTAATATTTTCATTCAGAGAGTGAATTGTAAGCTCCAAATCTACCTATATGCTTCTTTATCTCTTCTCCAAATGTGGTACATGCTCTCTTAATAAGACCTCTTCCTTGATGGCCTTCCTTGATGGCCTCCAACCTATTCAAAATATATCTAATCCTAAACTCTTACTGATCTTCTTTTTTCAAGAGCACATAAAGTGTCCATCAGTGTCAACTTCGCACCTTCAAACCTGCAACAAACATCCACTACCTTGGAGTAATATTTTCCCATGCTCTATGCATCATTTCCCAACATACACACACACACTGTCACCAAATCGTGCCACTTTTTATTTGCAGAACATTTCCAAAATTCATCAATTTGTCACTTTAAAGCAGCAACAAATCTGGTCCACTTACTTATTCTATTTCATTTAGATGAATGCACTGATTCTATAACTAGCCTGCATCTGAACAAAATGCCACTTATTTACTTACGGCTAGATTTAGAGTTTTGTCGGTAAAGACCCGCATAGCTAACGCAGCTTTTTTTTCCAACGCACCCTTAAGACAACGCTGGTATTTAGAGTTGTCTGAAGGGCTGCGTTAAGCTCCAAAAAGGGTGCGTTGAGCTGAATTTACCGCCACTTCAACCCTCAATACCAGCGTTGCTTATGGTAGCGGTAAGCTGGGAAAACGTGCTCGTGCACTATTCCCCCATAGGAAACAATGGGGCAGTTTGGGCTGAAAAAAAACCTAACACCTGCAAAAAAGCAGCGTTAAGCTCCCAACGCAGCCCCATTGTTTCCTATGGGGAAACACTTTCTAAGTCTGCACCTAACACCCTAACATGTGCCCCGAGTCTAACACCCCTAACCTTACACTTATTAACCCCTAATCTGCCGCCCCCGCTATCGCTGACACCTGTTGTATATTATTAACCCCTAACATGCCGCTCTGTACACCGCCGCAAGCTACATTATCCCTATGAACCCCTAATCTGCTGCCCCTAACATCGCCGACACCTATATTATATTTATTAACCCCTAATCTGTCCCCCCCCAATGTCGCCGTGACCTACCTACACTTATTAACCCGTAAACCACCGCACTCCCACCTCGCAAACACTATAATAATTTGTATTAACCCCTAATCTGCTACTAATCTAACGAAATAAATTAAATCTTATTAACTAAAGTATTCCTATTTAAAACTAAATACTTACCTGTAAAATAAACCCTTATATAGCTACAATATCATTTTTAGTTATATTGAAACTATATAAGGGTTTATTTTACAGGTAAGTATTTAGTTTTAAATAGGAATACTTTAGTTAATAAGATTTAATTTATTTAGTTAGATTAAAGTTATATTTAATTTAGGGGGGTGTTAGGGTTAGGGTTAGACTTAGCTTTAGGGGTTAATATATTTATTAGAGTAGAGGTGAGGTCCGGTCAGCAGATTAGGGATTAATACTTGAAGTTAGGTGGTGGCGATGTTAGGGAGGGCAGATTAGGGGTTAATACTATTTATTATAGTGTTTGCGAGGCGGTAGTGCGGCGGTTTAGGGGTTAATACATTTATTATAGTGGCGGTGAGGTCTGGTCGGCAGATTAGGGGTTAATAAGTGTAGTTAGGTAGCGGCGACATTGGGGGGGCAGATAAGGGGTTAATAAATATTATGTAGGTGTCGGCGATGTTAGGGGCAGCAGATTAGGGGTTCATAGGGATAATGTAGGTGGCGGCGGTGTGCGGTCGGCAGATTATGGGTTAAAAATATTTATTATAGTGGCGGCAATGTGGGGGGGCCTCGGTTTAGGGATACATAGGTAGTTTATGGGTGTTAGTGTACTTTAGAGCACTGTAGTTAAGAGCTTTATAAACCGGCGTTAGCCCATAAAGCTCTTAACTACTGACTTTTTTTGGCGGTAGGAGTCTTGTCAGTAGAGGGTCTACCACTCACTTCAGCCAAGACACTAAATACCGGCATTAGGAAGATCCCATTGAAAAGATAGGATACGCAATTAGCGTAAGGGGATCTGCGGTATGGAAAAGTCGCTGCTTGAAAGTGAGCGTTAGACCCTTTCCTGGCTGACTCTAAATACCAGCGGGCGGCCAAAAGCAGCGTTAGGACCCCTTAATGCTGCTTTGACGGCTAACGCAGAACTCTAAATCTATGTGTTAGCCTGCAAAGACATTTACCCTCTATGTTGTGTTGTCTGGATCTCCAAGTTTTTAAACCTTTAAAGGTTTCTTTCATTACGTTTTCATTTTTTTTACTTCCTATATAGAACTTCAAAATTAGCTGGAGTATCATAGACAAGAATAAGAACGAACATGATGAAGAAGGAAAAGGAAGAAAGAAGAAGCAGAAATGCAATACAAATTATAATGTAAAACCAGGAAGGAGTCCTTCCCATAATAGTTGTGTTCCATTTATTGTTAAATGGTCAATTTTCTAGCATATTTTTTATTTTATTTAATATAAGAAATAATTTGGATGCAGCTGTGATCTTGAAAATACTTGTCAGATATATTTTGACATACCTGAGAGCAGGAATTCAGTTCACAGGCAGTAAATTAGCACTGCATTACTGTGCTTAGAAGCACAATTAAACCAATCATGCCATTAGAGATTATTTTAAATATAGTATATATTGCAGAAATAATTAATATATCCACCTGCCCCCTAAAGTAAGCCAAAACAGTTAGTCCAAGTTACAGTTCTAGAATTTCTAGTAGAAAAGTGTTTTGTGTCATGAGCACAAATGCTTGCAGCTTAGGAATTAAATTACCTGAACACAATTCAACAATGACTATGGACATCCTGGATTTAGTAGCTATAGCAAAATTATGGTACAATGAGTCTGATGGCAAGGAAAAGTTATACCTGGATACAAGTTATTTAAAATGAAAAGAATAGAAAAGAAAAGTGGAGGAGTTGCTCTGTATGTAAAATAAAATATGAAGTCTACTGAAATTGTAGGAACTAATGATGATGTGAAACTATTTGGGCAACTATAGAAACTGGTGATAAAAATGTGTTTAGAATAAGGGTTGCATATAGGCCCCCATTACATGATGAAAACTAGACAAACTGTTAATAGAATAAATAACCAAAATATCCATGAAGGGTAAGGTTATAGTAATGGGGGACTTTAATTTGCCATATAAAGACTTGAAGATTCCCTTGCAAGGGGAATCACTTGAGCAATTAGTTAAGGGACTTACTTGAAAGAAAGCTATAGTAGCTTTAATACTTAAAAATTGTGATACAGTTTCAGATGTGTCTGTTGGTGAGAACTTAGGGTTCAGTGATCATCAATCTTTGTTTTAAGTATTCATGTTCAGGCAATGTCCACCCATATTAAAACAAACATTTTAGACTTTAGGAAGGCTGATTTTTCATACATGGGAGAATACATGAACAACTATTTAAAAAGCTAAAATCTTATTATGGGGGCTCAAGAACAGTGGACATTTTTGAAGTGTGTTATTTTAGATGCAACCACACACTGTATTAGACATGTCTGTAAAAGAAAGAGGAAAACAATATGATCATAGATCATGTCAGGATAACTATGTAATACAAGTATTACACCAGCAGTTGATGTAGTATATCTAGATTTCAGCAAAGTATTTGACACCACCCCACACAACAAACTAATTCACAAGCTGTATCTCCTTGTTCTGGACTTCAGATTTATGAATGGAGTAGAATTGTAGTAGAGTGTCTTAGTAAATTGAGTACATTCTGCATAGGGGCAGTTACTAGTGGTGTTACTCAGGGGTCAGTTCTGTGTCCTATTTTGTTTTAACATATTTATAAGTGATATCAACAAAGGGCTACATTGGAAAGTATGTTGGGTTGCAGATGATACAAAGATTTGTAATAGAATAGATGTTTTTTTTTGGGGGGGGGACCAAATGAGAAGTGCTAAAAGAAAATTGGAAGATTGGACAAATGACTGGGATCTAAAGTTTAACACTGCAAAATACAAATGTATGCATTTAGGAAAGAAATATCCAAATGTTAATTACAGACTCAATGATACTTTACTGACAGTTGCAAATTAGTAACAGGACTTGGGAATTAGTATTTCAGATGTTTTATAATTTAGTAAAAAATGTAGTATTGCAGCAAGTAAGGCCAGTAGAATGCTTGGTTATATTGGTAGATGTATTTGCAGCATAAATAGTAGGGTTTTTATGCCACATTACAGATCATTAGTTAGGCCTCATCTTGGGTATTGTGTGCAGTTCTGGAGGCCATATATTCAGAAGGATATATACAAACTGGAAACTGTGCAAAGTGGGGCTACCAAATAGTACATGGTCTAAAAAATAAAATTTACCAGGAGAGGCTCAATGACCTTACTATGTATAGCTTAGAGAAAGGGAAAGATGTGATGTAACAACTTTCAAGTATATTAAAGGGCTTAGTAAAGCTGAGGCTGTGAGTATTTTTCATAGAAAGAAAAAGGGGTCATTATCTCAAGCTGAAGGGTATTAGATTCAGCAGTAATTTGTGGAAGCTCTTCTTTACAGAAAGGGTGAATGAATCATGGAATAAACTTCCACCAGAGGTGGTAATGGAAAACAACAAGGGGGACTTCAAGAATGTTTACAGCTATCCAATGAACTAGATAAGTTTATACTTTTAGGAACTATTTGGGAGACTTGTTAGGCCTATGCTTCTTATCTACCATCAAAATCTATGGTTCTATAATATAGCAACATACAAAAATCTTAAATATTAGGAATGGGAAAATATCTTTGTGTATTTGTCACAAATAACATGTTGGCTTCATTCTTTAATTTTATACAAATGTAGAAACGTTGGCAATAATTTAACATTTAAAAAAAAGGTTTAATTTTTTTTATCTCAAATGTAAAACTCATCTATAAGCATAACTTGAAAAAATATTTGCTCCTACCTCATTCACGTAGACCCAGTGGCTGTCCTTAGAAGCAAGGTTAGTCTCCACTGCCTAAAAAGATAATAAATAGAGACTATAAATATGCATATCTAATAATATGTAAAAATAATGTCAATACATAGGTTTTAGCATTACACAATAAAGAATGTACAAAATAATATATACATACACACACATATATATTTATATATATTTATATATATATATATATATATATATATATATATATATATATATATATGTGTGTGTGTGTCTGTGTATTTATATGTGTATACATGTATTTACAGACATGTATACACATATAAACACATGAACACATATGTATGCATATATAGACATTTATATAAGTGTATTGGAGCCATTTGCAGTCAAGTAGCTGAAAACATTAAATATCATATTTATGCCACATTCATTTTTAATAAAGTGTTATAGTGTGCATTTACTGTAAATATTTCACAAAGCAATGTTCCTCGCATAGGGGAAAATATGTTCAATATATATATATATATATATATATATATATATATATATATATATATATATATATATATAGGTATAAGTATAAATTTTACCAGAAAACCATTAAATATATACAGAAATATGTATTTAAAAATAAATGGCGCATATCCAGGTATATGAAGAACATTGGAATGTGAAATATTCATATTTAATGTTGTGTTAGCGCAATTGAGTAAACACGCTCGGTTTTGTGCGCAAGTATAGGTGTTAGGTTTTTCCCACTTCGCACTCTATTGAAGCCTATGGAGGAATATGTTAACGGGGTCACAATATTCGAAATTTGGCTTTTTGCGTGCGTCAGGTTAGTGCTCATGCAAAAAAGTTTTACTTCAAACCTGTAATACGCATGCTACCTGACTTGTGTAAAAAGGTTACTTCTAGCATAGTTAACACATGAGCAGGAGCAACAAATAGTGCTCCACTCATAATCTATCCCTTATAGTCTATATTTGTCTCAATATATCACAAACAATCCTTAAAAAGGCTAAATGAAAATCAGTTTCCCAAACTAGGAAAGATTTAAATAGTTACAAATCACTGTAAATTGTTTTTCTTTGTCTAAGTTTCAAAGTGATGGGACAAAAACAAGTTTCCCAATAGGATGCCGAGAAGACCTGACAGTAATTACAGTGTCACCAGCGCTGAGCCTTCAATGATACACTTCTAGAAACCATTCATTATGATTTACTTTGTGCCATAGATTGAAAGGTACAGTACCAGAAGATCAGCATTATTTGACTTGTCTTTGTTTAGAAAAACAGATGTAACTTTGTAAACTGACAAGTGACTCAAGTAAGCCTGTATTATGTGTACCTATAAATTGATCTATATTTGTAAAATTAGATATCTTCTTCTGTTCATTTTACAGAATATGTAATATTGTATTTTCTACAGTAACTCACTAGGGGCTATATTACAAGTGATGCGCTATTTAAGTAAGCTTTTTAAATGCGTCTGGTAGCGCGTGTATTACAAGTTAAAAGTAGAAAGTTTCCGCATGAGAGCTAACCCGATGGGCGCAAAAAGTTGAACTTCGAAAAACCTTACCACCTTAATGTTGTCATCCATAGGGGGATATTTATCAAAGGTCTGACAGTGCAGATCAGGTCCCACAGACCTCGCTGAATGCGGAGAGCAATACCAATCGGCCGCCAGCACGAGTACAATCGGGTTGAATTCTGGCGATCTCTGTCCGTCTGATCAGAGCAGGCGGACAGCGTTATGGTCTTTAGACTGCTGCTTCATAACTGCTGTTTCTGGCGAGTCAGACTCACCAGAAACACAGGCCCTCAATCTCCATCCGGAGCTTGGTAAATGGGCCTCATAGACTTCAATGAAGCAGGAAAAGTAGAAAGAAAAACTAACACCCAAACAGGTTGCACAAACCTGACCGCATTTACTCAACTAGGCTAACCCGACAGCAAATATTAAAGGGACAGTCTACTCCAGAATTTGTATTATTTAAAAAGATAGATAATCCCTTTATTACCCATTCCCCAGTTTTGCATAACAAACACTGTTATATTAATGTACTTTTTACCTCTGTGATTACCTTGTATCTATGTCTCTGCAGACTAACAAGGTTAGGTTTAAACCGTAAAATTATACATCAATACTATCTAAAATATGATTAAACATTATTTGCATAAGATAGATGTGTAAAATATGCCATATGAATCATATTTACTCCTCACTCCAAGGGTTCTGGTATATAATGGGGAAATTGAATAACTAACTTAAGACTAAAGCCAAACTTTGAAACACAATTTTCTTATTTATCGATTAATGTCTCTTTCTTGATGTTGAAAATGCTTTAACGTTTGTGAAAAGATGGACACACAGAACAGGAACAGCAGTAAATTCATTTGCATCTGTAAGCATCAACAGTTACTAAAAAAGGTGAATTGTGGATATCTCGTAGAACTTCGGATGTTGTTTAGGTAACCAAAACAAATGTATGAAGTTTGTGCACTAATTAGACATTTGTGTTCTTTTGACCAGTGTTCAAAAGTTGTATGTCTACAAGTGAACTAAATAAACACAGAGATACAATGGGCTTTAGCTTATTTCTTTAATACACTTGATTCTTTCAATGAAACTACTGGCCAAGAACCTTAGACCAATGTTGATGTTTCAGTGACATAAGGTAGAAGTGGTTGTTTACTGGAGGGACAACATGTAATTTACTACCCTTGCTTCTCAAACATGTAAGAGATTAGAAACTACTGAGAGAATTTGTGAGTATTCCCCCATTTAAAAACAGATATCTTGTAATCACATTGTTCAGTCAAGATGTATCTGGGGATGTTCTGAGTTCTTTGATTTATGGTTCTGTTATTCCAGTGGACAGATTACTAAAACATATGGTACATGTCAGCTTCTTAAGGATGTTATTAATTTTGTCACATGAAGCAACACGCAGAGATCATTCGTCTTTGTATAATGCAGAGGTATTCAATCTATTTAGTAAATATTAAAGGAATATGAAATTGTATTCAAAACTTTTAAATGAAGAAACCAGATTCCTAATACTTTTTTTCGTTTCATTGTGCTTAAATGTTTTGCCTGCATTGTAATGGGGATCCCTAACAATTTGCCGGTTGACAAAGCTGAATTATAAATATTATATGTTACCATGCAGTTATAATTTAAATTTCCTTTAGATTTCTGTGTTTAATCATGTATTTTAAAATAAAACTTTATAAATTCATTGATAAGCTCTAAATGTTTTAGTTATTAACTTGAAAATCACGTTTGCATTGATAGAGTTAGGAAACTACTTAGACAGGCAACAGCCAAATCTACTGAACCAATCTTTGTGACATTTATTGGGGTGATTGATGGTATGAATTATAACACTTATAGCTTATTGTAGAAAAATGGTAATTAAATCCAAAGACATACAAAATTGAATGAAAATGTGAAATTTAAAGGGACATGAAACCCACAATTTTCCTTTAATGATTCAGATATAGCATACAATTTTAAACACATTTCCAATTTACTTCTGTTATCAAATTTCTTAATTATCCTGATATCGTTTGTTAAAGGAGCAGCCGTACACACTGGGTGCTAGCTGAACACATAGGGTGAGGTAATCACAAGACAATTATATGTAGCCACTAATCAGTGGCCATCTCCCAGTAGTACATTGCTGTACCTGAGCCTACCTATGAATACTTTTCAACAAAGGATACCAAGATAACAAATTAGATAATAGAAGAAAATCAGAAACTTGTTTAAAATCACATTATCTACCTGAATCATGAGAGTTCCTTGGTAATGCAATCTTCTTGCAGTTGTGCTTTTATGTAGCTAAATGTAGATTTTAAATAGGATCTGGATTATAGCCTTTTATGTAGCTATATTTTAATTGTCTACATCCTAAACACTATAATTTCTCCAGATATGTTAGCATTCAGGGAAATAAGAAGGAATTTATGGAAATGACTGCCCTTAAACTGCATAACAATGCAATACCATCAGGACCCAACTTCCAGAATACTTATCATAGAGGTAGTGGCAGAGTAATCAGTAGTAAATGACTAATAAGGAAGGATTACGGCATGCAAACTACCTACCAACTCAAAGACCTCAATACATTTCAAGTTAGACTTTGACTTGCATTCTTGTTTAGTGTTTCTTTGATTGGTTAGTTTTTCATCTTAGAGTTAGATTAAGAGTAGAGATGTTTGCACGCGTCAGATAGCGCGCATATTATATATATATATATAAGTTTTATATATATATATATATAAGTTTTATATATATATATATATAGATATATATATATATATATATATACTATATATATATAAACCAAACCTCCAATGAGGCCCTCTCCTGTATATAATAGTCAAACCTTTCTTTATTAAGCGACATTTAAGGGTTGTGCCCCTTCCTCAGACCCTTAAAACTGTTTTAAGGGTCTGAGGAAGGGGCACAACTCCGAAATGTCACTCAATAAAGAAACGTTTAATTATTCTATACCGGAGAGTGCCTTATTGGATATTTGGTTTATATTGTAGTGTTTAAGTACACCCTGGGACCTGAACAGTTGGACTTTGGGAGTGCTGGTCAGTATAAACATGTATAAACATGTATACATGTATATATATATATATATATATATATATATATATATATATCATATATATATATATATATATATATATATATATATACATACAGTATATATGTATATTTATAGAGAGAGAGATAATTAAATATAAATATATATATATTATATATTAGACTTTTTCAAGACAATGTCCTTTTTTTAAAACTTTGCTTGGTGTCTCAAAATGCCATTCTGTAGCTGTATGCTACAAAAATTCTAATGTGGTTAGCTGAAATGTCAACTGACTAATTGATGTTGAAATAAAGCAATAAAGTTTTTAACTGAATTCAAACCCTGTGAATGCCCTCATTTATGGAATCACACTGAATGTTTGCAGAGGAAACACCCAGGCATTGTTTAGGCTAAGGCTTAATGAGTGAGTGCACGAAGATTGAATCATATATATAAATGTGTGTTTATATACTGTATGTATGTATGTCTGTAAATACATATATACCCATATAAATAGATAAATATATACACACGCACACTTTATATATATATATATATACATACACATTTAGACATGTTAAAACCATTTGCATGCATTTTTTCTAACACCTCATATCTTTGAGCCCTTACAAATTTTTATTGCAATTTTTTAAAAATAATTTTTATCAGACAGTGTTATTATGAGTGTAACTGTGCTTTTAAATTTATTTTTGATGTGCTTTGTGCAACTTTTTAGTCACGCGTAGCAGTTAACCAGAGATATCCTAATGCGTGTTAAAGGGACACTGAACCCAATTTTTTTTCTTTAATGATTCAGATAGAGCATACAATTTTAAGCAACTTTCTAATTTACTTCTATTATCAATTTTTCTTCGTTCTCTTGCAATCTTTATTTGAAAAAGAAGGCATCTATGCTTAGGAGCCAGACACATTTTTTGGTTTAGACCCAGGACAGCACTTGTTTATTGGTGGGTGAATTTATCATTTTTAACCATGTTTAAATAAAGGTAATTATATTTTATTTTTACCCTTTTTTGCCCTATGACTCTTTTTGCTTAAAGTGCTGCTGTATTACATTTTTGTGGACTATTTTTCGGCACACCGGCTGTTTCTATACAGCAAGCACCCCTGTGACTTGTTGGCTGCTTGGATTGATCCGCCCATGTTCGCTGTTCACGCCGGAATTACCGCGTCTGTAGCGGCTTGGTTGGTGTGTGTCGGGTGGATTTATCCACCAATCAGCAAGAACAACCCAGACTGTTCATCAAAAATGGTCCGGCATCTAAACTTACATTTTTGCTTTTCAAATAAAGATATTAGGAGAAGAATAAGATTTGATAATAGGAGTAAATTAGAAAGTTGCCTAAAATGTCATCCTCTATCTGAATCACGAAAGAAAAAAATTAGGTTCAGTGTCCCTTTAAATTCAATTGCGGTTGAATGAACGTTTTTACTTTCAACTCGTAATACTCGCTACTTCTGACGCATGCAAATAGCCCAGACAAACCAAATTTTGATCGACCTCAGCTGTTAGCACGCCATTTGTAATCCAGCCCATAGTATGGTAGCTGCAAAAGTCTTTGAAACATTGAATAAGTCCCATTGTAGCGGGGGGGGGGGGGGGAATGACTATAACCTTTATCAGTATGAGTATTTTGTACTTCCGTAAATCACTTAAATAAAGTTAGTACTCGATAAGAAGACTTTTTTTATAGTTTGGAAGAACGAATCATACTGATGAGGAAGATCACTGAAGACTGCAAACCAGTATTATAACACTCATCCCTTAAAGGTGTCGAGATAGAACATCAGCCTAAAGCGACTGTCATGTATAAATATGGAACATTATATGATACATCCTTGTTTATAGACAAAGATGTTACAAGTTATTTTTACCTTAGCTGCTGAAGGCATATTGAAATAATATATTTTCCATTGAGAATACATTTAGCTCAGGCATGCATAACCAGAAAGATATTTTTTTTTACCCGTAATACAGGAAATATTACTTTCTCTTGGCTCTGGCTATTTATACAGTGAGGTTAATAGTGTAGCACTGAAAAATTAGAAAATGAAAGGTTTAAGGGAATTCCGCAGAGATTCCCACTGGGACAGATTGGGGGTAAGTGATTGTCATGTGCCCTCTTTAAATTTATTTTTTGTCATTAATGTGAAAAAAATAAATATTTTGGCCTAGATTACAAATCACATGTAGTTGATAACTTGTTGGGAGTTATTTTGCACTATCTCAAAATTGTAAGCATGCTATCCTTTTCCACTAGCTCTAGTTTAATATATTTATTGGGCTAGTAATTTCCATTAAAACTCTAGTCTTGAATTTGTATGAAATTGCAGCAGAAGAGTATACAAATAAGGCCTTTTTTATCTTTACCATTAAAGGGACTAATATATTTTTTTTATCTAGACCAATAATAACAATAATAAACCAATAAAAAACATAATATAGATAGATAGATAGATAGATAGATAGATAGATAGATAGATAGACAGACAGACAGACAGACAGATAGATAGATAGATAGATAAATAAATAGATAGATAAAAATTCATATTTTTTATTGTTAGTTATTGATAGACAGGCAGACAGATAGATAGATAGATAGATAGATAGATAAATAAATAAATAAATAGATAGAAATTCATATTTTTTATTGTTAGTTATTGTTTTGTATTAGCTGTAAACAAGTAAATTCAGTTTAAAATAAACAGACAGACAGATAGATAGATAGATAGATAGATAGATAGATAGATAGATAGAGTAGATAGTAATTTTCTTTATTAAGTTAATTATTACTTTGTATTTGCTGTAAACAAGTAAATACATTATAAAATACATTTTAGACTGGCAGGAATTGCATGTGTATGCACAACAGATACTACTGTATTAATGCTTCTTGGCTGATAGGCACAGGTTTCCAGAACGGTGGTTAAAATCTTTATATAAGAGCAACCGTTTTTACAAAGGCAAAATAAAACAAACTGATTTGAAATGACAATATCCCTTTAATTGGCCGTGAAAATAATTGAAATAATTAAACAAAACAATTAACAGATATTAAAGTCATTTCCATGACAGGTTTTATACAATTTTACAACCCTCAGATATTTTTTGAACAAAGGGTTGGGGGCATGCCAGCAGCTAGCATTAATTCTAAGAAGGGAAATCTGTTGTGATTAATATTTCTGTTGTTGGGCTTTTTGTAACTCGTGCGCCACATTGTTTATGTTGACAGCTTGCTTGGAACTAGCATGTGGCAGTGATAGCTCTGGATTGTCATAATGACTGTATGTTGTGCCAAACTGTCTGACAGAGACCTCTACACTCAAATATGCTTTCAAGTGCAAGATGCCACGGATCTCATCCGCAAGAGCAGGCTAAATGATATTCTCCTTTTTATGCCACTTAATCCAAACCGCAACATGATTAAAATACTACTAGAGTGTTTTATAGAATAATGATCACATGACCTATCAAAAGGAAATCATAGTTAGAGGTTTATAATGCTCCTTATGCACAGTTGTTTCTGTTGATCTCTTAAAGAGACATTACATGTAATGTGTTAAAGAATTTAATCAATACAACATTGCTTGAATATAAACAGGGCTGGCTCAAGGAATTGCACTGATAATGTGAGTCTGAGGATATATAGACATGTGCAAGTGAATTGGGATCTTTACTATTATTTAAGGCAACCATATTCTTCCCATGTGGTAGCATGGTCGCACTAAGACTCAGAATAGAGCTACCCCTGCATATAAATTTGTGTTTAAATCCTCTTCAAATATTGTTCAATTCAGCAGCAGAACGGCAACATATGCTGCTGGTGAGCCAACGATAAGAGGCATGTGTGTAAACAAAAGTCACCATCTAGCTCCCAGTAGCTCATTGCTCATCTCAAGCCTACCAAGTTTTTCTTTTAAACAAAGGATACCAAGAGAATGAAGTAAATTTGATAATATAAACAAACTGGAATGCTGCTTAAAACAGGATGCTGTATCTGAACCGTGAAAGTTTTATTTAGAATTTAACTTTGAAGCCATTTAATAAAGTTAAAGTTATTTTTAAATATTTTTATTAATGTACATTGGTGGCAATACGTTATTAGAATGTAGATTTGGGGTGAGAAAATTAGGGAACAATTACAATTTTTTAGAGAAATTAATCTAATAATTATCAACAGAAAAACACAAAAAAAGTATTTTGAAGAAAACTCATTTATAATTGACCTTATAGTGTCTTGTCTAGGGACGCTCAATGTAAATCTGAATACATCTTAAAAATAAGACGTAATTAATCCATTGGTTCTCTCACTAGACATGCTGTGTGTTGTAGCTCTCACTATTAGCTAAGAGGTTAATGCACTTCATATTCTGATATTAAGATATTTCTTCAGCATTTCCTAAAATATTTTTGTGCGTTAGCTGAGTAACAATACAGAAATAACATAACAATTTCAGGCTATTAACCGAATTCCTAATGAACTATTCTGCATAGGAATTAAAATGTATCATTGTTGCCAGAAACAAAGCAAAAGGCAAAAAAACAGAACATTTGAGCTAATGTGCTTTTTCTGTTTATAACATTTTTACTTTTTTTTTTAGATAGATTTAAATAATGTGTTTAAATAATGTAGAAAATATAAAAAATGCAGAGCTGTAGTTTTAATTAATCTGCATTCTGGATTTATTATTAGGTGCTACGTTGCTTTCCAATACCATCATATTCATTGTTAATTTAGTCATATTGAGAGATGCTTCCAGGTCAGATGGGTTTTCATATTTGTCCACAATGGTTCTTGATTTTACCCTATAAAAGCAAAGAAGATTATTGTGTTTGGGTACAAATATTTGAGCACCAGAAGTAATAAGCTGTTGATATAGGTCTAAAACTATACACACGGCTTAACCTTGGGTACTGGAAGCTGGAGCAATTATATAGCTAACCTTCCAATATCAAAACTGACCAGAGATGACTCAGAAACCAATTTAGGAAGTAAACATGAGGCTTGCAGATCCTTAACGCTGAAATAACTCTGATTGTTCTGTGAATCTTCAAGCTGTTGCAGGGACAACGAAGTTACTAAAATGCATGGATGTCAAACTTTTGCAAATAAAGGGCTACACTGATGAGTTTCTTTTTTTAAAGGGACATTCCAAACACAAACACAAAAATTAAGGCCTAGATTTGGAGTTCGGCGGTAGCCGTCAAAACCAGCGTTAGAGGCTCCTAACGCTGGTTTTGGGCGCCCGCTGGTATTTGGAGTCAGTGATTAAAGGGTCTAACGCTCACTTTTCAGCCGCGACTTTTCCATACCGCAGATCCCCCTACGCCATTTGCGTAGCCTATCTTTTCAATGGGATCTTTCTAACGCTGGTATTTAGAGTCGTTTCTGAAGTGAGCGTTAGAGCTCTAACGACAAGATTCCAGCCGCCTGAAAATAGCAGGAGTTAAGAGCTTTCTGGCTAACGCCGGTTTATAAAGCTCTTAACTACTGTACCCTAAAGTACACTAACACCCATAAACTACCTATGTACCCCTAAACCGAGCTCCCCCCACATCGCCGCCACTCGATTAAATTTTTTAACCCCTAATCTGCCGACCGCCACCTACGTTATACTTATGTACCCCTAATCTGCTACCCCTAACACCGCCGACCCCTATATTATATTTATTAACCCCTAATCTGCCCCCCACAACATCGCCGCCAGCTACTTAAAATAATTAACCCCTAATCTTCCGACCGCAAAGCGCCGCCACCTACGTTATCCCTATGTACCCCTAATCTGCTACCCCTAACACCGCCGACCCCTATATTATATTTATTAACCCCTAATCTGCCCCCCACAACGTCGCCGACACCTGCCTACACTTATTAACTCCTAATCTGCCGAGCGGACCTGAGCGCTACTATAATAAAGTTATTAACCCCTAATCCGCCTCACTAACCCTATCATAAATAGTATTAACCCCTAATCTACCCTCCCTAACATCGCCGACACCTACCTTCAATTATTAACCCCTAATCTTCCGATCGGAGCTCACCGCTATTCTAATAAATGTATTAACCCCTAAAGCTAAGTCTAACCCTAACACTAACACCCCCCTAAGTTAAATATAATTTTTATCTAACGAAATAAATTAACTCTTATTAAATAAATGATTCCTATTTAAAGCTAAATACTTACCTGTAAAATAAACCCTAATATAGCTACAATATAAATTATAATTATATTATAGCTATTTTAGGATTAATATTTATTTTACAGGCAATTTTGTAATTATTTTAACCAGGTACAATAGCTATTAAATAGTTAAGAACTATTTAATAGTTACCTAGTTAAAATAATAACAAAATTACCTGTAAAATAAATCCTAACCTAAGATATAATTAAACCTAACACTACCCTATCAATAAATTAATTAAATAAACTACCTACAATTACCTACAATTAACCTAACACTACACTATCAATAAATTAATTAAACACAATTCCTACAAATAAATACAATTAAATAAACTAGCTAAAGTACAAAAAATAAAAAAGAACTAAGTTACAGAAAATAAAAAAATATTTACAAACATAAGAAAAATATTACAACAATTTTAAACTAATTACACCTACTCTAAGCCCCCTAATAAAATAACAAAGCCCCCCAAAATAAAAAATTCCCTACCCTATTCTAAATTAAAAAAGTTACAAGCTCTTTTACCTTACCAGCCCTGAACAGGGCCCTTTGCGGGGCATGCCCCAAGAATTTCAGCTCTTTTGCCTGTAAAAAAAACATACAATACCCCCCCCCAACATTACAACCCACCACCCACATACCCCTAATCTAACCCAAACCCCCCTTAAATAAACCTAACACTAATCCCCTGAAGATCTTCCTACCTTGTCTTCACCATCCAGGTATCACCGATCCGTCCTGGCTCCAAGATCTTCATCCAACCCAAGCGGGGGTTGGCGATCCATAATCCGGTGCTGAAGAGGTCCAGAAGAGGCTCCAAAGTCTTCCTCCTATCCGGCAAGAAGAGGACATCCGGACCGGCAAACATCTTCTCCAAGCGGCATCTTCGATCTTCTTCCATCCGGAGCGAAGTGGCAGGATCCTGAAGACCTCCAGCGCGGAACATCCATCCGGACCGACGACTGAACGACGAATGACTGTTCCTTTAAGGGACGTCATCCAAGATGGCGTCCCTCGAATTCCGATTGGCTGATAGGATTCTATCAGCCAATCGGAATTAAGGTAGGAATTTTCTGATTGGCTGATGTAATCAGCCAATCAGAATCTAGTTCAATCCGATTGGCCGATCCAATCAGCCAATCAGATTGAGCTCGCATTCTATTGGCTGATCGGAACAGCCAATAGAATGCGAGCTCAATCTGATTGGCTGATTGGATCAGCCAATCGGATTGAACTTGATTCTGATTGGCTGATTCCATCAGCCAATCAGAAAATTCCTACCTTAATTCCGATTGGCTGATAGAATCCTATCAGCCAATCGGAATTCGAGGGACGCCATCTTGGATGACGTCCCTTAAAGGAACAGTCATTCGTCGTTCAGTCGTCGGTCCGGATGGATGTTCCGCGCTGGAGGTCTTCAGGATCCTGCCACTTCGCTCCGGATGGAAGAAGATCGAAGATGCCACTTGGAGAAGATGTTTGCCGGTCCGGATGTCCTCTTCTTGCCGGATAGGAGGAAGACTTTGGAGCCTCTTCTGGACCTCTTCAGCACCGGATTATGGATCGCCAACCCCCGCTTGGGTTGGATGAAGATCTTGGAGCCAGGACGGATCGGTGATACCTGGATGGTGAAGACAAGGTAGGAAGATCTTCAGGGGATTAGTGTTAGGTTTATTTAAGGGGGGTTTGGGTTAGATTAGGGGTATGTGGGTGGTGGGTTGTAATGTTGGGGGGGGGGTATTGTATGTTTTTTTTTACAGGCAAAAGAGCTGAAATTCTTGGGGCATGCCCCGCAAAGGGCCCTGTTCAGGGCTGGTAAGGTAAAAGAGCTTGTAACTTTTTTAATTTAGAATAGGGTAGGGAATTTTTTATTTTGGGGGGCTTTGTTATTTTATTAGGGGGCTTAGAGTAGGTGTAATTAGTTTAAAATTGTTGTAATATTTTTCTTATGTTTGTAAATATTTTTTTATTTTCTGTAACTTAGTTCTTTTTTATTTTTTGTACTTTAGCTAGTTTATTTAATTGTATTTATTTGTAGGAATTGTGTTTAATTAATTTATTGATAGTGTAGTGTTAGGTTAATTGTAGGTAATTGTAGGTAGTTTATTTAATTATTTTATTGATAGGGTAGTGTTAGGTTTAATTATATCTTAGGTTAGGATTTATTTTACAGGTAAATTTGTTATTATTTTAACTAGGTAACTATTAAATAGTTCTTAACTATTTAATAGCTATTGTACCTGGTTAAAATAATTACAAAGTTGCCTGTAAAATAAATATTAATCCTAAAATAGCTATAATATAATTATAATTTATATTGTAGCTATATTAGGATTTATTTTACAGGTAAGTATTTAGCTTTAAATAGGAATCATTTATTTAATAAGAGTTAATTTATTTCGTTAGATAAAAATTATATTTAACTTAGGGGGGTGTTAGTGTTAGGGTTAGGCTTAGCTTTAGGGGTTAATACATTTATTAGAATAGCGGTGAGCTCCGATCGGAAGATTAGGGGTTAATAATTGAAGGTAGGTGTCGGCGATGTTAGGGAGGGCAGATTAGGGGTTAATACTATTTATGATAGGGTTAGTGAGGCGGATTAGGGGTTAATAACTTTATTATAGTAGCGCTCAGGTCCGCTCGGCAGATTAGGGGTTAATAAGTGTAGGCAGGTGTCGGCGACGTTGAGGGGGGCAGATTAGGGGTTAATAAATATAATATAGGGGTCGGCGATGTTAGGGCAGCAGATTAGGGGTACATAGGGATAACGTAGGTTGCAGCGGTTTACGGAGCGGCAGATTAGGGGTTTAAAAAAATATGCAGGGGTCAGCGATAGCGGGGGCGGCAGATTAGGGGTTAATAAGTGTAAGGTTAGGGGTGTTTAGACTCGGGGTACATGTTAGAGTGTTAGGTGCAGACATAGGAAGTGTTTCCCCATAGGAAACAATGGGGCTGCGTTAGGAGCTGAACGCTGCTTTTTTGCAGGTGTTAGGTTTTTTTTCAGCTCAAACAGCCCCATTGTTTCCTATGGGGGAATCGTGCACGAGCACGTTTTTGAGGCCGGCCGCGTCCGTAAGCAACTCTGGTATCGAGAGTTGCATTTGCGGTAAAAATGCTCTACGCTCCTTTTTTGGAGCCTAACGCAGCATTTGTTTGAACTCTCGATACCAGAGTTAAATTTATGGTGCGGCCAGAAAAAAGCCCGCGGAGCGTTAACAGCCCTTTTACCGCCGAACTCCAAATCTAGGCCTAAGTGTTCAATTTTGTTAGAGCGCTAAATGTTAAAATGAATTCCCTTTTTTCTTTATCAATATGTTATGTGTACATGTTATGTGCTTGATATTTACAGTTACTGTTGTGTGCTATCACAGGGCAGTGCAATGCACTTCTGTTGGAATCTATAGGGCGAGCATTATGCTATGTAATTGGCAGTGCCACCCACAGTAAATTTCTTTAAAAAGTTGCAGAATGAGCTAAGTAAAAGAACACATTTAAAGAGATATTTACTACCTCTTGATTTTGTGTATTTTTAAGTCAAATATCCATTTAGGATTGCTTGATTTCAGATAAGTTTTAAGTGTGTTTATTATTATTACTATTATTATTATTATTATTATTATTATTATTAATATTATTCTTAAATTAATAATTTTTACTTTTTCTGTAAAATCACAGCAGTAACCTCAGCGCTTCATTGATATAATGTAAAATATAAATAAATTGCCTTTCTTGTGTCAAATTTAAATGCTCCGTTTCATTAGACTATAATATTCTTTAGTATATTCCTTATTATATTATCTTTTTAACCCTATACAAGGGTAAAATGTTTATACAATGCTGTGCTTATTTCTTTTTATTCCAGATAAGGATACATAAATGCATTAGACATGTACAGCACTAAACAATTTGTTTAAGGAGAATGATTCAAAACAGATATTCTGAAAAATTAGTTTTTCAGAATATTTGTTTGCTTCACTTCTCAGTATTAATTTTGTTTAAAATAAAACAAATACTGTATTAGTTAACATTTACATTATTTTCCATTAAAACAAATTAAAATCTTACTTTATTGCAGGCTATACAGTGTCACCTGCAGGTTAAAATAATTACCTATAGCAGTGTTTTTCAACCAGTGTGCCTGGCAAACTAGTGTGCCGTGAGAGATCCTCAGGTGTGCCACGGGAGACTGACAAACAGTGCGGGGTGTTTGTGAATGAATGTCAATATGTCATGTATAGTTTGTAGGAGGCATGGCATGACAGCACAGTACAGTGTATATATATATATATATATATATATATATATATATATATATATATATATATATATACAGTAAATATACTGTATATATATCCTGTAGTAGGCTACAATGTGTGATTTTGTAAAAGTTTGGGATGGTGGTGTGCCACAGGATTTTTTAATGTAAAAAATTGTGCCACAGCAAAAAAAAGGTTGCAAATCACTGACCTATAGCAGGGTGGGGGCTGTGCTAATCTGACCCTTCTTCACAGAGTCCAGGGCCGTGCTAATAGGAGGGTTAGTGCGGCCAATCCCAGAGCCTACGATAAACGACTGTCTACAGCCGCACTAATTCTCCTATTAGCGCTGCCCTGGACTCTGTAAAGAAGGGTCAGATTAGCGAGGACCCGACTGCGCTATTGATAATGATTATAAAACTATTTTAAGGATAACAAATATATGATCATCAATTTCTTTAGTATATATTTGTTATTATTTTAATTAGTTATTGCATTCATTCAGATATTAATTTTGTTAAAACAAAATAAATATTTATATATATTCATAATGAATGTGCATTTGTGACAAACAGAGCACTCATCTCTAATATGCATATAGTCATACTATTTGCCTTATCCACATATAGACCAGAAGGGGGGTATTCCAGTGTGCAACACAATTATGCATACAATTAAAGAAGGGAATTTGTTTAAAAACAAAATTGGAAATAGAGCATTTTACTTTCACACATGAATGTGCCTTTAAGATATTTATTTTCTACCTGAAATATTTTATTAATATTAATAGTAATACATTATTTCCTAATATTGGTATTTTTTCATATGAATTAACATAGATTAAAGTATACAATAAAAAGTATATAACACTGAAAATAGTACACAGTAAATGTAAAGTTTATACCAACTCTCTTAAAACTAATCTAATGTTGTACTTAGTTTTGGAATGCTATATTTTAGCTATTGAAACTGAAATATTTTGTTATCATATAAATTGTACAACACACTTTTATTCTCAAAGGTAAACAGTTTGGCCAAACAGCTAGAAATCCTGAAGATGTGTAGATCAAGTTAATTTCAAGAAATGATCGAACCAGAAGGTCAGAGCGGGTGCTTGAAGGAAAACAAGCAAGGTTTCAAAACAACTTTAGCTCAAGGTCATTTTTAACAAATGAAATACATTTTAATAGCCCTGACTCTCAATAATAAAAGCTGCAACAATACACCTAATGAAAGCAGAAAAAGTGAAAAGAGAGAGACTCAAAGTAAATAAATGAATACAAGGAAATTATCAGTATTCTAGTTATTTAATGTTGCAGCCTTGTGTGTCTGTCAAAGGGGTAAAGGACCAATAAATACAGTAGATTTGCATAATCAACAAATGAATGATAACAAGACAATGCAATGGCACTTAGGGGCCTATCTATCAAGCTCCGTATGGAGCTTGATGCCCCGTGTTTCTGGTGAGACTTCAGACTCGCCAGAAACAGCAGTTATGAAGCTGCGGTCACAAAGACGCCAGAAATCAACCCGAGTACGATCGGGTTGATTGACACCTCCCTGCTGCGCGCGAGTCTGCACGGGGTGGCGTTGCACCAGCAGCTCGTGTGAGCTGCTGGTGCAATGCTGAATACGGAGAGCGTATTGGTCTCTGCATTCAGCGATGTCTTGCGGACCTGATCCGCACTGTCGGATCAGGTCCGCAAGACATTTGATCATTCGGCCTCTTAGTCTGAACTTCAAATAAGTAGTAGATTTTTTTTCCACTCCCCCTGTATCATGTGACAGCCATCAGCCAATCACAAATGCATATAGATATGTTCTGTGAATTCTTGCACATGCTCAGTAGGAGCTGCTGATGCAAAAAGTGTAAATATAAAGACTGTGCACATTTTGTTAAAGGAAGTCAGCTGAAAAGTTCAATCTGAATCATTGCATTTTAATTTTGACTTGAGTGTCCCTTTAAGCGTAAAGGTATAAACTGTAAAGCAAAATATTTGGTATCCAGTAAATGAACCAGGAAGCTAGACGTTTATTGAGCATTGAAAGATAAAATTACATAAGAAAATATCATCTATTTCTATAACAGCCATTTCTATAATAGGGAACTGTCCTTGGTCCTGATCGAATGTTTACATATTTCTGACTATTTTAAAAAGACTGTAAATTCAAAATGAAAGATTCATGGTTCAGATAGAGAATGCAATTTTAAACAAATTTTCAGTTTACTTCATGAGCAGCACTGCACTACTGGGAGCTAGCTGACCTTCATATTGCATGCTCTATCTGAATCATGCAAGTTTAATTTTGACTTTACTGTCACGCAGGTCATCACAGCAATAAAGAAAGGCAGAGAAAATCCTCAATACTACGCTTATAAAATGTATTTCATGTTTAATATCCCTTTTAAATATAGACTAGTAATCAATTCAAATAATGTCTCTTTCTTAAAACAAAACAATGCAACATGTAACCAGATTCAGAACAGCGATAAAATGAAAATAGATCCCTCTTCTTACAAATATAATATTTCTGAATAAGACATATTCAAATTAAATCTTTAACAGAGCACAGTTACATAACTGAACTTTGAAAGACATACAGGAATTTTCATGAACAGTTCACCTAGAATGACTCCTTAGTAAACAGTATGTGTTCTTTTACATGAATAGTAGTAGGAACCATAACACAGACATCCCAACTCTCCCTGAAGTTCAGGGAGTCTCCCTGATTGTAATAGCGGCTCCCTGATGACAGCAAATGGAGTGCAATCTCCCTGAAACTCCAAGTACCATGAACCAATATGGCCCAAATACGGAAACGTGTTTCTTTAACGAATACCTTTAGTTGCAGGGACGTTATAGAACCCTCAAAGCATGCATCAGTAACCAAAAAGCCCCCACTGATTCTAATAAAATAAAACACAAATACTAACTTATTTACTGCACATAATTAAACTTTGTATTCTAAAATATTTAAGCATTCAACAAGCGTACGATCACTGGAAAATAGGTTTGTTGTATGTGGTTGTGCAATAAAGCTACTTTTTTTATTGTGACTTTAGTGGGAAGCTACTTTAATGATAAGTCTATCTTATTTAGGGCTTCAAGGTGTCCAATATATAACTGGGAGGGGTGTGGCGGCGCAGTAGCGGGAGAAGCCACCTCCCTGAAATGAGTTTTTGCAGGTTGGGATGTCTGCATAACATGTGAACTTTATTTTCTACTTCAAAATGTATAGTTTGCTGGAATCTCTCAAGAGAAGATGGCAGCATAAAGAAAAAGAGTATAGAATAAAGAAGCAGGTATATGTGACGTTTACTTTAGCCACAGTACTTCACACTATACTTCATGTAGGATGCCAACGCATATCCCATAGGAGCTGCTGCATTGTTCAGAAATTGTATATAAACAATGGCCAATGAGAATCACTACTTTTAAAGGGACATTAAACACGTTGAGATGGTAATATAAAATGATAAATTGTATATATATAAAATATATATATATATATACTTTCATTATTTATTTTGTTCCCTTTTCCTGTAATTCAATTCTGAAATTGTGAGCTTTTCAGTTCCTTTAAGAAATGGAAGTGTATAACACTGTTATATTACACACAGCCACTGGCTGCACACTCTAATGATCTTTTTATTACTGTCTCTAATTGGTCACAGCAGAGAAGGTAACCTAAGTTACAACATGGGAGCTCCTATTGTTTTGTAGACACTTTACACTTATTTTTTCAATATTTAAACAGCTAATTAAACTTTAAAAAATCCATCTACATGCTATTCTGACTAATCTATTCTTTAATGCATCATTCAATATAGCATCTATTTAGTGTTTAATGTCCCTTTAACAATGGTTCAATTTGCAAAAACATCTGTACTAAGACAGACGTTGGGAAAGCTGTATTTAAGTGACATACTGTAATTGCCTTGGCATGACGCGGAATAAACATTTTGTAGGTCTATTTTTTGTGTGATTTTGCAAATTTACTATAAGCATGTAGATTATACCGCTGGGATTTGATCTGTTTGATGGAAGCAGGGCCGCCATCAGGGGGTGACAGGGGTGACTCCTGTCAGGGGCCCAATGAGCCAGGGGGGCCCCATGAGGCAAGAACTAAAAAAAAAAAAAAAAAAAAATTTTTTTTTTTTTTTTTAATTTTGGCAGCCACCAGTGGGTACTACAGCAGAGTGCTAATTGAGCATGGGAAATGTTATTACAAGGAGTAAAGTATAAGCATTTGAGAGGATTTCTTAGGGTGCACTAAACCACTATGCTCAGTGTGAGACAGACTTGGCACTTTGTACAGTGTGTGCCTGAGTCAGACGGCAGATCACTTTCATTTGAAGAGGAGGTAGGACTTACTTAGCAAATGTTTTTTATTTCTTTGTGCAATTTTGGATTGTAACTTCAGTGTGGTAGTAGTTGTATGGTGGGGCTAGGGGTCCATAAAAACACATTTTTTTAGCAGCAGTGTATTTATGATTATTTGACAATGCTGTAGAAATTCTATATTTAAAACCATGCAGAAATGTTTCCTCCTCAATACACAAATGGTAGATGCCCTTTTGGCAGATATGCATTTTATATATATATATATATATATATATATATATATATTACATTCCAGTTTACTGCCCCTTTATGCAAGGACTTTCCAGATGCAAGGAGGCATTTTATCTAAGATTTTTACATCTGCATAAAATTTTATACTCGCAGACTAAGATTGCTCAGTGTTTGAAATGAGACAGGTTAACTTAAAACTGTTCAGTTTACACTACAGCCGACTTAGTTTTGAAATACATACCAACAAGCCTAAATCCTGCATTTAACCAGATCTAATGGTATGAGTACCACAGCTTATGGTCCCACCAAGACCATATAGAGTACAGCATTTTCAAAATCCATAAGTACAGCTGACAGATGGGAAAATTTGTACACTATATTTGAAGTGGTGCTCTTGGTTGAGGAAAATGGGAAAAAAACAAACAAACATATGTCAACCTTTTAAATGTACTTTTCTTCATCTAGCCATCTACCCAGCTCATTAATGTACAATTTTGAATTCACAGAATTATTTTTGTTTGCACATTTACAAATATGATTCTTTAAAAAGTGATCTCTTAATTTCTGCATTTTTTTTTATCATGCATGTCACACACTGTAGATTTAGGGGATGCAAGGTGCATAAATGTTTCCTCCTGTGAGTGTTTCTGTGGGTGTATGTGTTTATGTATTTGTGCTTTGGTTTGTGTCTCTATGTGTATGTATTTTTTATCTGTGGGTCTCTCTGTGAGGGTGGGTGTGTATGTCTTTGTGCATTTTCTGTGGATGTCTGTGAGGGTGTTTGCATATGTCTTTGAGCTTTTTCTATGGGTGTTTCTGTGAGGGTGTTTGTGTGTATGTATGTATGTATGTGTTTTCTGTGGGTGTCTCTGTGAGGGTGTGTGTATGTCTTTGAGTGTTTTCTGTGGATGTCTCAGTGAGGGTGTGTGTATGTATGTCTTTCTGTGTTTTTCATGTGGTTGTCTCTGTGTGTGTGTGTGTGTGTGTGTGTATGTCTTTCTGTGTTTTCTGTGGGTGTCTCTGTGTGTGTATGTGTGTATATGTCTTTGTGTGTTTTCTGAGGCTGTCTCTGTCGGTGTTTCCTTGGGTGTATGTGCAAGTTTGAGTTTGTGTGTGTGTGTCCATTGTCTGTTCCTTTTTAGGACATTTTGACCTTACTACTAATTATTCACATCTTTCTACAGACTTTGAGACTAATGAGATGTTTCCGGAAGTAACCACTCCACCATTTAACCTTTAAATTATTGTTTAGGCAGTTCAGGGCCCTTCCTTTCAGCCACTGCATGCTGTTGTCATAATTTAGTTGTCATCTTCCTTTACAAAAAGATAATCAGAACTCCATATTTTGTTTTCTAAATCTCCTTTTTTTTCAAAACTGTAGTTTACCTCATTACTTGTCAGGTCAATGTAAACAAGTGCTAAGTGTCTGTTTGGGTTTCTGTGTCTGAGTGTGTTTCTTTGCATGTCTGCTAGAGTGTCTATATGTGAATCCTTATGTGTGAATGTGTTTGTGTGTTTCAGTGTATGATTGTGTCTGTGTGTGTGTGTATGTTACTACCTTTACAACATTTCCAAGTTTAAATAGACAATTAAAGGACCAGTAAACACAGCAGATTTGCATAATCAACAAATACAAGATAACAAGACAATACAATAGCATTTACTCTGAATTTCAAATAAATAGTAAATTCTTTTTTAACACATTTAAAAGTTATGTATATTTCCACTCCCCCTGTACCATGTGATAGCAATCAGCCAATCACAAATGCATATACGTATAGTTTGAGTTCTTGCACATGCTCAGTAGGAGCTGGTGACTCAAAAAAAGTGTAAATATAAAAGACTGTGCACATTTTTTTTAATGGAAGCAAATTGGAAAGTTGTTTAAAATTACATGCTGCATCTGAATCATGAAAGTTTAATAAAACCTGAGTGTCCCTTTAAGAATAAAGTGCATATACGTTTTAGTCACTTGGTCAAAAATTGCACATGTCAAAGGAGGGGGGTCCCTGATCAATGGTTGAGTCAGGGGCCCCAAAATTTCTAGTGGCGGCCCTGGATGGAAGTGCTGTAAACAACATCTATTTAAAATAACTACTTAAATTTAACTACTTAAATTAAAAAAATAAATGTGAAAATGTGTGTTTTCTGTGAAAGGTAATATATTAAAATAATTGTATAATTAAGGTGATTTCCAAAGAGGGAAAGGTGAATTTTTCAATAAAAATAATAATAAATATTAATTGATTTTGTCCCCTAAGCATCTTGAACATGCAACATTCATGTGTTTTCTGAAAGCAAATATTGCATTTTTCTAAACTAATAGTAGCATTTATAATAAAAAAACAAACAAATATTTGAATGCTGACGTTTCTCAGCCTCCTATGGGCTGTTTCTTCAGGCTATTGTACAATAGCCTGAAGAAACAGCCCATAGGAAGCTGAGAAACGCGTTGTTTTTAATAAAGAATATTGTTTTTATGTTATAAACTTGCTGCTGTTTGGATTTTTTCATGCTTCATTTTTTGGATTGGAGTGGAATCTGTTTGGCGTTGGAGTTCAGTTAGCTAGGCGGCTGAGAATTCCCAGCCTGCCTATATTACACCTGGAGGCGCTATGGATATTATAAGTGTGCCCTTAACAACATATCCTACTTATTCTCAACTGTACTGGGCTATGGTAATCTGTTTTTTCATCCATATACAGGCACCGGCTGGTTTAGCTCTGTATTCATCTTGACCTGTGCAGCTGCCCTCTTCAGACCAGTTAGCTGGACTACTGCGAAGTTCCAGCCTACTCCACTAGCACCATTGGGTGCATCTCTCTTGTGAGTAGCCATTTGTCACATTTGTTTGATTACCTGTTGCGGTGGTACTAGGCCATTTTGGCACCTCAATATAACACCACAAACATCTACATTTTAAAAAGATTAGAACATAAAAATTGATTACCCCATCAAAGCAGCAGAACAAATGGCTTTCAATTTAAACAAAGATGGAATCTGTTCAAGGTTGTTCTGCTTAATGGCGCAGTACTATATACAATTATTAAGCTAAATCATTTACAGCCCATATTTAGCATATATTTAGATGTCATAAGAGTAATTATTTGTGTTTAAATCAAGAGGGTAAACTATATTAATATTGACTAAACCTTTATTCAATACTTGGAAGTTAAGTTGATATTGTTTAAAGTTGCATTTTTGTCCAATATTTAATGATAAGATAATGAATAATGCAAATTGTATTGAAGCCTTTTTATATATACCTTGAAATTAGAAGTTATTCAAATGCCAATAAAATGATTTGTTACTGAACAAATTTGTATAATAAGATCAATTAAACAGTGGGTGTCCCATCAATTCATAGGATGGGTCACAATGGAATGGCTTTTCAGTTAAAAGACATGTATTAGAGGTACAACAGATACACACAGCTGCCAAGCTTCTGGAGATTGGGAGTCATTTTTTCAGCCAGTACTTGGTATATCCACAGGCATTCATGTGCATTCACTTTTTTTGCATTGAGTTTTGACTTTGGGACCTGCATTTTTAATATAGTCTTTATAAAGTATTTGTATATCTTCAAGTGATTAAAAGTAGCTGTTTATTAGATATATTACATTATTTTTGCATGCACAAGTAGTGAAATGCATCACTGAGCCTTGTACAGATATTTGTCTTAAACCTTATATATAACCATATGTTTCATGTATGTCCCATCATTTCATTTGCCATAAACTATGAATTATTTTATCTTTAAATAACAGATACATTTTATGTCATGTCTCATCCATTAGAGATTGAACAATAATAGGCCATATTATAAATGGACCGAAAAATATCACTTCTGCGAAAGCGATATTTGCGCTTCACTTTGTAATAGCAGCACATGCAAATGTGCATTATTACAAGTTAGGTGCAATGCGAACACGATCTTGCGTTCACATTGCACTTCCATAGGCTGCAATGGAAGCCTTTTTCTCATGCCATCAGACACAGCATGAGAACTAGTGAAGGGGGTACGTCATGCAGCGATGGGCAGCAAATATAAATATATATGTATATACACATATTAACACATAAATATATATATGAATATAAGCATATACATATATATTTACAGGAAACACACAGTTCCCATAGCCCGCAATGTAAAATCACTTTTCAGTGCCCTTTTTTTCTAATACCCCATACATCCACTTCTAACTCCTAAAAAACTGCTTAAGGCAGTAGTTTTTATGAAAAAAAAGCTAATTGAAAAAAAAAGCTAATTTTGTTTTTCATAAAAAAACTAAAAGGGGGCGGAGTTAACCGCAGATGTGACTAGACGCATAGTGCTATAGCTCCTGGCTCTAACATAGATTTTGAGGTTTTTCTTTGACCTGATACCCCATAAAAGTGGGAGATATATTCTACCTCTATCTAAGAGCCTGATATACAAATTGAGGGAAGTTCAGGGAGCGCTTTCCCAGCTTATTGTTTGCCCTATTCATTGATGCCTTGCTGCAAACCATGAGGTGGAATGAACATGGAGGATCCCCTCACGGTTATGCTAGCCCTTTTTGCAGAATATGACTACAAATTCTTGAGCCGATTTGATTGACTTATATCGATCAACAGTCCCCATGTTACAGAAGGGGGCGACACTTCGTATTATAAAGTGACGGCTGGGGGCCCTGATGCGCAGAGGAGCATTGACCAGGACTTTACCACTCGATATCCCTCCTCAGAGACAGAGTTTATCGAGGCACAGAGAAATGGGAACATAGAGTTCTCTAATGTGTATTGCGGCATATTATCCGAAGTGAGCCCACAATCTATTGTACACCCTCAGGTCTATGTCGGGGGCATGAGAAATGCACTTACCTGCATCCGGTTCTTACCCGGGTAGAGGCAGCTGATTCTATAGAGGGGGCCCGGAGTAGTACACGAGCCGAGGCACTATTAAGGGAAGGTCCACATTCTAAGCTTGGGTCATTATCATTGGGACGCCTCTTTCTGAGTGGCAGGGGTTTTCTATTGCGGCAAGAAGAAGATTGTTTGGCTCAGGACTTACTGCCCGCAGCCCAATTTCTGTTTGGAGAAGCTGTCACCTTGCTGACCACACAGATGTGGCACTGTGTCCCATTTGCGGGCTGTACCTTCAGCTTCTGCTTCACTACCATTGTCATCATACCTAAGAGGGCTGGCATAGGATAGATGTGCAGACCCCTGGGTTCCAGAATGTTGGTATTGAGAGACATTGTGGGACTTTTTCCGTGTATGTACAACTCAGATATACCAGTTCCTTTCTAGCCCTATACACATGCCTATGTAAGATATGATGTGTGTTCTAGTTTGCTTTCACCATAATAGGGGATATTACTTTGTTTTTGGTAGAGCACATATAATAACTATGTGCTTTCAAGTGGGTTATTGTGCTGTATTCTGCTGTCTGTGCAACAAGGGCCAGTGTTCACTAAGCCTTTCTTGATCCCTGGGCGACATCCGCCAAACCATTGCAGGCAACAATGTTTTAAATCAGTTTATGCCCAAGCAAGACACATTACATTACTTATTGTAACCCTATACCTGTCTCACAGTGGCTGAATTCTATAATCTGAAATAAACTTATATTTGTAGGTTACCCTAAAAACCCAACAGTGACTTTAAGGTAGATTCCCTTTACACTTGAACATATATACTATAAACCTTGTATCCCTAGTAACCCAACAGACATTAAGATGATCTATTTAGTTATTTATATTTTAGAATAGTGATAAGGGCCCAGAGACCGAAAGTTCTTACATATTAGCTAGGTGCCATTTGTGAGCCTATGTTATAAACTTATCGTTATTTAGTTAAGCTAATTTATGGTGGTTAGAGGTACTCTATTTATCAATAATACAGTACGGCTGTTTTACATTTGTAATTTGATTTTGTGTGCAGATCTAAAAGGGATTTCTGAGTAACAGTTTGTAGAGTGTGTGCGTAGTTATTTAACTTTGGTTGTTACCCTTGACTTACTCTCCAGTACTTTGAATTATAATGTTAATTGATCCTGGCCGCTAATATATTTTTGACGCCGGAAAGTTCTTTACTTTGTATTGGTTGCTTCTCTCACATATATGCTCATATAGTTCTGAAGCATCCACTAACATGAGCACTTATTAATATGGACTCCACTGGGTAAAGTGTATTTATGTTTGATATTGCCTAATGTCCGTCATAACCATAATAGTTCATGTCTATTGTACGGGGTAGCAGATGTGGAGAACAATATCACTAGTTCCTTACCAATACTGTAAATACATTTAACTGTGCCTAAAAGTGGAAGTGTAGGAACTTATCTATGGGAACTGTTATTATTTATACTATTTGCATAGTATTATGCTTCTCTTAACTGCTGATGTGCTCCTGTCAAACACTGACAATGTTTCAACCCCATACCTATAGCAGTAAAATTAGAAGAAATCGCCCCCACTACATTGTCCTTTACCAGATGATAAGTTAGTATTGTTACTTAGTTTTTTTCTCTTAATCAAGATACGTTCAGACTGTTCAAATTTCTATAGATAGCTCTATGTAGCGCTTATGGGATACCATTTTTAGTTTTTCATCAATGCTACGGGTGTTTAAATTGTCTGATATATACACCAACAGTGAAAGGGTACACTATCATTAGCATATCCTCCGCCCCCCCCCAAATTTCTTGTGCGATAAGGGTTGAATATCTTCTCCTCCGCATTTCTCTCTGGCAGAGTTACGTAGTCTCTGCCTTCGGGCCCTAATACAGGAAATTTTTGCTGTGTTTACTTTTATGTTTCTTTTTTTTTTTCTATTATTACTGAATGTCTACTGTTATTATCTTATTTTATTTACAATGTTATCTGATGACTGTTCCGATGCAACACTTTTATTAGTTAACTATATCCGATGCTATCTGAAGCTAATTGTAATTGATCTTTGTGTCCTCTTCGAAATTTGAAGAGTATGATCCCACCGGTGGATCTAGATGTAATTGATGACACAACAAAACCTTATAAATACAAAATGAGGAGGAGAAAAGTTTGGCCTATAAGGCTGACATGTAATGTTTAGCCATATCGAGTTGTCTATTTGTCTTCTATCAACTTTTGTGATATCTCTTGTATTTTTGTTTAGCCTGTTTGTAACAAGTATTGTTGCTACCTCAATAACCCCAAAAAACTAAAAGACCCTTTATTTTGGGGGCGTATAGGGCATTTTTTGAAAATTAACCAGAGATCTCTGGCTGGTTATTTATCCTGCACCCGCAAATGACTGAATTTGCCTGTTTGCAGACCCGCAATAAATTAACACTCCACTTGTAATTTAGCCCAATATTGGTAATTCATATTTCACTAATAATATTCTTTGAATACAAATTATAAAAAATTAACTGGAAGGCAATAACTACAGTTGGATATAGCTAGTAAGTTATTTTAGAAGTAGGTATATAGTAATGCATTGAATATAAAATATAGGCCTAGATTTGGAGTTCGGCGGTAAAAGGGCTGTTAACGCTCCGCGGGCTTTTTTCTGGCCGCACCATAAATTTAACTCTGGTATCGAGAGTTAAAACAAATGCTGCGTTAGGCTCCAAAAAAGGAGCGTAGAGCATTTTTACCGCAAATGCAACTCTCGATACCAGAGTTGCTTACGGACGCGGCCGGCCTCAAAAACGTGCTCGTGCACGATTCTCCCATAGGAAACAATGGGACTGTTTGAGCTGAAAAAAAACCTAACACCTGCAAAAAAGCAGCGTTCAGCTCCTAACGCAGCCCCATTGTTTCCTATGGGGAAACACTTCCTACGTCTGCACCTAACACCCTAACATGTACCCCGAGTCTAAACACCCCTACCCTTACACTTATTAACCCCTAATCTGCCGCCCCCCGCTATCGCTGACCCCTGCATATTATTATTAAACCCCTAATCTGCCGCTCCGTAAAACGCCGCCACCTACGTTATCCTATGTACCCCTAATCTGCTACCCCTAACACCGCCGCCCCCTATATTATATTTATTAACCCCTAATCTGCCCCCCACAACGTCGCCGACACCTACCTACACTTATTAACCCCTAATCTGCCGAGCGGACCTGAGCGCTACTATAATAAAGTTATTAACCCCTAATCCGCCTCACTAACCCTATCATAAATAGTATTAACCCCTACTCTGCCCTCCCTAACATCGCCGACACCTACCTTCAATTATTAACCCCTAAACTTCCGATCGGAGCTCACCGCTATTCTAATAAATGGATTAACCCCTAAAGCTAAGTCTAACCCTAACACTAACACCCCCCCTAAGTTAAATATAATTTTTTATCTAACCAAAATAAATTAACTCTTATTAAATAACTTATTCCTATTTAAAGCTAAATACTTACCTGTAAAATAAATCCTAATATAGCTACAATATAAATTATAATTATATTATAGCTATTTTAGGATTAATATTTATTTTACAGGCAACTTTGTATTTATTTTAACCAGGTACAATAGCTATTAAATAGTTAAGAAACTATTTAATAGTTACCTAGTTAAAATAATAACAAATTTACCTGTAAAATAAATCCTAACCTAAGTTATAATTAAACCTAACACTACCCTATCAATAAAATAATTAAATAAACTACCTACAATTACCTACAATTAACCTAACACTACACTATCAATAAATTAATTAAACACAATTGCTACAAATAAATACAATTAAATAAACTAGCTAAAGTACAAAAATAAAAAAGAACTAAGTTACAGAAATCAAAAAATATTTACAAACATAATAAAAATATTACAACAATTTTAAACTAATTACACCTACTCTAAGCCCCCTAATAAAATAACAAAGCCCCCAAAATAAAAAAATTCCCTACCCTATTCTAAATTAAAAAAGTTACAAGCTCTTTTACCTTACCAGCCCTGAACAGGGCCCTTTGCGGGGCATGCCCCAAGAATTTCAGCTCTTTTGCCTGTAAAAAAAAACATACAATACCCCCCCCAACATTACAACCCACCACCCACATACCCCTAATCTAACCCAAACCCCCCTTAAATAAACCTAACACTAAGCCCCTGAAGATCTTCCTACCTTGTCTTCACCATCCAGGTATCACCGATCCGTCCTGGCTCCAAGATCTTCATCCAACCCAAGCGGGGGTTGGCGATCCATAATCCGGTGCTCCAAAGTCTTCCTCCTATCCGGCAAGAAGAGGACATCCGGGACCGGCAAACATCTTCTCCAAGCGGCATCTTCGATCTTCTTCCATCCGGTGCGGGAGCGGGTCCATCTTGAAGCAGGCGACGCGGAATCCATCCTCTTCTTCCGATGTCTCCCGACTAATGACGTTCCTTTAAGGGACGTCATCCAAGATCGGCGTCCCTCGAATTCCGATGGCTGATAGGGATTCTATCAGCCAATCGGAATTAAGGTAGGAATTTTCTGATTGGCTGATGGAATCAGTCCAATCAGAATCAAGTTCAATCCGATTGGCCGATTCCCATCAGCCAATCAGATGAGCTCGCATTCTATTGGCTGATCGAACAGCAATAGAATGCGAGCTTAATCTGATTATTTTTTGTACTTAGCTAGTTTATTTAATTGTATTTATTTGTAGCAATTGTGTTTAATTAATTTATTGATAGTGTAGTGTTAGGTTAATTGTAGGTTAATTGTACGGTAGTTTATTTAATTATTTTTATTGATAGGGTAGTGTTAGGTTTAATTATAACTTAGGTTAGGATTTATTTTACAGGTAAATTTGTTATTATTTTAACTAGGTAACTATTAAATAGTTCTTAACTATTTAATAGCTATTGTACCTGGTTAAAATAAATACAAAGTTTGCCTGTAAAATAAATATAATCCTAAAATAGCTATAATATAATTATAATTTATATTGTAGCTATATTAGGATTTATTTTACAGGTAAGTATTTAGCTTTAAATAGGAATAAGTTATTAATAAGAGTTAATTAATTTCGTTTAGATGTAATTATATTTAACTTAGGGGGGTGTTAGTGTTAGGGTTAGACTTAGCTTTAGGGGTTAATCCATTTATTAGAATAGCGGTGAGCTCTCCGATCGGAAGTTTAGGGGTTAATAATTGAAGGTAGGTGTCGGCGATGTTAGGGAGGGCAGATTAGGGGTTAATACTATTATGATAGGGTTAGTGAGGCGGGTTAGGGGTTAATATCTTTATTATAGTAGCGCTCAGGTCCGCCCTCGGCAGATTAGGGTTAATAAGTGTAGGCAGGTTGTCGGCGAAGTTGAGGGGGGCAGATTAGGGGTTAATAAATATAATTAGGGGTCGCGATGTTAGGGGCATCAGATTAGGGGTACATAGGGATACGTATGTGGCGGCGATTTGCGGTCGGAAGATTAGGGGTTAATTATTGTAAGTAGCTGGCGGCGACGTTGTGGGGGGCAGGTTAGGGGTGAATAAATATAATACAGGGGTCGGCGGGGTTAGGGGCAGCAGATAGGGGTAACATAAATATAACGTAGGTGGCGGTCGGCAGATTAGGGGTTTAAAAATTTTAATAATCGAGTGGCGGCGGTGTGGGGGGACCTCGGTTTAGGGGTACATAGGTAGTTTATGGGTGTTAGTGTACTTTAGGGTACAGTAGTTAAGAGCTTTATAAACCGGCGTTAGCCAGAAAGCTCTTAACTCCTGCTTTTTTCTAAATACCAGCGTTAGAAAGATCCCATTGAAAATATAGGCTACGCAAATGGCGTAGGGGGATCTGCGGTATGGAAAAGTCGCGGCTGTAAAGTGAGCGTTAGACCCTTTAATCACTGACTCCAAATACCAGCGGGCGGCCAAAACCAGCGTTAGGAGCCTCTAACGCTGGTTTTGACGGCTACCGCCGAACTCCAAATCTAGGCCATAATGTTTCCAATGAAAACAAATACAATATCCCAAAAAAGTGAGAACACCCCTCACATTTTTGTAAATATTTTATTATATCTTTTCATGTGACAACACTGAAGAAATGACACTTTGCTACAATGTAAAGTAGTGAGTGTACAGCCTGTATAACTGTGTAAATTTGCTGTTCCCTCAAAATAACTAAAGACCCAGCCATTAATGTCTAAATCGTGGCCCAATTAGCTATTTTCCCTCCCCGGTGTCATGTGACTCATTAGTGTTACAAGGTCTCAGGTGTGAATGGGGAGCAGGTGTGTTAAATTTGGTGTTATCACTCTCGCACTCTCTCATACTGGTCACTGGAAGTTCAACATAGCACTTCATGGCAAAGAACTCTCTGAGGATCTAAAAAAAAGATTTTTTGCTCTACATAAAGATGGCCTAGGCTATAAGAAGATTGGCAAGACCCTGAAACTGAGCTGCTGCATGGTGCCCAAGACCATACAGTGGTTTCACAGGACAGGTTCCACTTAGAACAGGCCTTGCCATGGTTGACCAAAGAAGTTTAGTGCACATGCTCAGCATCATATCCAGAGGTTGTCTTTGGGAAATATATGTATGAATGCTACCAGCATTGCTGCAGAGGTTGAAGGGGTGGGTAGTCAGCCTGTCAGTGCTCAGACCATATGCCGCACACTGCATCAAATTGGTCTGCATGGATGTTGTCCCAGAAGGAAGCCTCTTCTAAAAATGATGCATAAGAAAGCCTGCAAACAGTAGCCTGCAAACAGTTTGCTGAAGACAAGCAGACTAAGGACATGGATTACTGGAACCATGTCCTGTGGTCCAATGAGACCAAGATAAACTTATTTGGTTCAGATGGTGTCAATCGTGTGTGGCGGCAACCAGGTGAGGTCTTGCCTTCAGTCAAGAATGGTGGTGAGAGTGTCATGGTCTGGGCCTGCATGAGTGCTACCGTCACTGGGGAGCTACAGTTCATTAAGGGAACCATGAATGCCAACATGTACTGTGACATACTGAAGCAGAGCATGATCCCCTCCCTTCGGAGACTGGGCCGCAGGGCAGTATTCCAATATGATAACCACCCCAAACACACCTCCAAGACGACCACTGCCTTGCTAAAGAAGCTGAGGGTAAAGATGATGGACTGGCCAAGCATGTCTCCAGATCTAAACCTTATTGAGCATCTGTGGGGCATCCTCAAATGGAAGGTGTGGGAGCGCAAGGTTTCTAACATCCACCAGCTCCGTGATGTCGTCATGGAGGAGTGGAAAAGGACTCCAGTGGTAACCTGGGAAGCTCTGGTGAACTCCATGCCCAAGAGGGTTAAGGCAGTGCTGGAAAATAATGGTGGCCACACAAAATATTGACAATTTGGGCCCAATTTGGAAATTTGCACTTAGGGGTGTACTCACTTTTGTTGCCAATGGTTTAGACATTAATGGATGTGTGTTGAGTTATTTTGAGGGGACAGCAAATTTACACTGTTATACAGGCTGTACACTCACTACTTTACATTGTAGCAAAGTGTCATTTCTTCAGTGTTGTCACATGAAAAGATATAACATATTTACAAAAATGTGAGAGGTGTACTCACTTTTGTGGGATACTGTATAATATTTTTATAATAATCACACAAAGAAGAAGAGTCTTGGTCCTACAATGTCACAGATGAAATGTGTTAACTAATGTGTTCTCTATGCAAATAATTTTCCTGCAAGATTTTTTTGTGTTAAAAGATCTCCACTCAACTGTTCTAATTCTGAAACTTCTTTAAACTGTTTATATTGTCTTGATAAGCAACAACAGAGTATCATCCATTTGAAGCTATATATCTCTACTTCTCATTTTGTTATTATAAAAAAAATAGTAAAGTTTATGAAGACTGCATTTTCTCCTCAGTTCTTCAAGTGTGAACTGTGAACTGTGACAGTCTGAAAGAATAAGGTTGAGACTTCCATACTGTGTGTGAAGCCCAGGAAAAGTTTGGAGATTGGGAAAAAAAACATGATCAGCCTAAGAAAATTGTTAATTTTACCCATGTTTGCCGTTCATTGTCAACATAATACTACAGAAATGTATTAGCCCAATAAATATTTAACGCTCATTATTAAAAGCCCAATATAATATGTAATTTGCTAAACTAAATAAAATGGCTTACTGATACAAAATTAATCCTAGCACACACAGGTCAAAATAGTCAATAAAGTATCAACACGGCTATTAAATGTTAATTGTCAATTGGATACCAGTTTATTGGATATGCAAGCCTCTGGCAACTAATAAAATTAAGATAAATGGTTCCGTAAATTGATTTCAGTGAACTGATTGTAATACTTAAAAGTATGGTAGGGTTGTTAAAGGGACTCAAGCACGTTATAGGTAAGGATGTAACACAATTTAGTGAAAATATAAAACTAAATTATCTTTTTTATAAAATAACTGTATTATCCTTTGTCATTTAATGTGCATTGTTACAATTCTGGAACCCTTGAGTGTCCCAGGAATAAATGCACAAGGAAGGTCTGATTTACCATGACATACAGTTGAACGATAATATAGATAATCAGTTTTGGAACATTCTGGTCCCATTGTTAAAGTTTATTCTCAGTAATTTTAAACCTAAAAAACATACTTACCTAATTTTACCTCATTGAGACTAGTCTCCTTTTTACCATTTAAAAACATCTCTGCCTACAATGCATTTCACTTTAAAGTAAACACTCCTGTGCATTACTTCATTTGTTGGTTCTGGATTGGCTGCAAGTATTCCTACAGCTGATCTAACAGAGATAAGTGCATTTTATTAAACTTTAGAATTAAAGTGGTTCAAGACATTGCCTTAGTGTTCTCAAGTTCAATGGTACATCTGTTTTGCCTTACTAATTAAAATGGATATTACAAAAAATGTATTATTTTATTACTATGAATATATAACACAATATATGACCAAAAGTATGTACCAAAAAGCTCAGTGACTTTAAACGTAGTACTGTCATAGAATGACACCTTTGCCACAAGCCACATTTCATATTCCCAGGACATACTTGAAATCCCAGGACATACTTGAAAATGAGAGAAATCTCAATGTATCCTTCCTGGTAAAATATTTTATAAATAAATATTGGATATATGGATATTCTCCAGTCAACTGTAAGTGCTATTATTGGGAAGTGAAAGCATTTATAAGCAACAACAGCTCAGTCACAGAGTGGCAGACCACTCAAACTCACAGATCAGGGCTGCTAAGCGCTGAAATAGTTAGCACATAAAAAATGCCTATCGTTTGTTGCATCAGTGACTAGAGGGTCCTAAATTGTCTCTGGGAGCAATGTCAGCACACAGACTGCATATTAGGAGCTTTATTAGAAGGATTTCCTTGGCTGAGCAGCTGTAAAGTCACATATCAATATTTACAATGCCAAGTGTCAGCTTGAAGCGGTTTGATGAAAGAATCTGGGTATGGTAGATGTCAGGAGAATGCCACATACCAGAATGCATACTGCCTACTGTAAAGATCAATAGAGGAGGGATAATGGATTGAGTGTATTTTTTCAGGGTTTGGGCTAGAGTCCTTAGTTCCAATGAAAGTTTATTTAAATTCTACAACAAGCAATCAGTTATAGGCTGGAAAAAGACAAACAAATTCAATATACAAATTAATATATTGAAGTCTCCTAATATTTGTTAAAATATATGTATCTATATAAAAATACAATTATATATCAAAATATGACATAAAATGAATGAAAACAAAAATAGTCCCAGAAAAATAATGTCCATATAGAAAGAAAATCTCCTGTTCTAATGTGGACTGTGTTATTCAAATAAGTGAATCTGGATATAAACAACCCTTAAATAAAAGTGCAATTCTGATAAATAAACCACTGTGCACACTAAAGAAAATTAGTTACCGAAAATAGTGATGTCCCATGTAGAGAACATCTATGCGATTCGGCCCCAACTAGGCCTTGCTAAATTCTACAGCATACAAAGACATGTTGTGTCCCTATGCACAAAGCAAGATATATGAAGACGTAGTTTGACCACTTTGGTGTGGAAGAACTAGAGTCATTTGCACATAGCCCTGACCTCAACCTTAATAAACACCTTTGGTATGAATTGGAATGCTGATTGCGAGCCGTGTTCTTTTTAACATTAGTGACTGACCTCACAAATTCTTTTTTGGATGAATGAGCACAACTTTCAACAGAAACACTCCAAAATATTTTACAAAGGTTTCCCAGAAGGAAGGGCTACGCCTACTCCACATGAATGCCCATGAATTTAAACTGGGATGTCCAACAAGCTCATATAGATGTAATGGTCAGGTATCTACATATTTTTGGGCACAAAGTGAATGCATTAACAATTAAAGGCAAAAAGTATAGAATGATTTCTCAAGCCCTACAATTGCAGCCAATAAACCAATAGGTATGGTGAGGGTTGCCTTGGTCATATTATAGCCATATCTGGACTAGATTATATTATTGTTTTATTTAATAAATAAAAATAGTTATTTATTTTGTACACATTAAAAGGGACGGTCAACTCCAAAATTGTTATTGTTTAAATATATAGATAATCCCTTTATTATCCACACAGCCAACATGGTTATATTAATATACTTTTTACCTCTGTGATTACCTTGTATCTAAGCCTCTTCTGACAGCCCCCTTATCACATGACTTTTTATTTATTATCTATTAATTTGCATTTAAGCCAATGAGTGCTGTGAGTACACTGTTATCTATATGGCCCACATGAACTAGTAGTCTCCTCTTATAAAAAGCTAATAAAAAAGCATGTGATAATATGCTATCTGTAGTGGCTTAGAAACAGGCTGTGACTACGGATGTATATCCGAAACGCGTAAGTCTTTCAGTGCTGCGCCCGTGACACTAATTCAAGATTTGCTGTGTTTCCCTTGTTTCTCATTTTAAATTATGTGGATCTAATAAAGGACTGTTTTTACAGAAGAGTCGGATTTAACTCTTTCTTTAAGTGGCTTAGAAACAGGCAGACATTTAGAGGTTTAAATGTTATAAAGTATATTAAAATAACAATGTTGGTTGTGGAAAGTTGGGGAATGGGTAGTAAAGACGTTATCTATCTTTTCAAACAATAACAATTTTGGTGTAGACTTTCCCTTTACCACTAGTAAAAATCTATCTGAAAATCTTGATATAATTCATAAATCACAATTTTGTGATTTTAAATATATTCAATCTTATTAATCCAGTTTACTATGGATCCACAAATTCAATACTGGACATATAAATATCTTGAGGTTTCTCTTTCCAGTTCTTTGAAAGATGTATTCTTTAGATAGCATAAGGTAAAATGATTGTTGTGTTCCAATAAAGGGCATTAAAGACTGAAATCAATTTTCTTGTAACCTAGAACAAAGCAGCAACCTGCTCTTTGTACCATTCTGGAAATAATTAGCATGCATTCTAAGTAATTAGACCTTCATAGATCAACAAAGGGTCTCTATGTACGGCCTTCAATAACAATCAGTGAAATATACACCTACGTAACTGAACACAATTATCTTTTACAGTAATTAGAAATGTACTGTACATTTGGATCACCAAAAGAAGCTATTGAGTTATTATCTAGTTATACAAGAAGTAGACATTGTTAACTGAATTTCCAGTATTAGTCCTTTCCAGTTGATTAGAATACAACAATTGAATGATTAGAACATGAAAAATTATGCAAAATTGTGTAGGTCAAATAGAAAAAATTTATATATATAAAGATTTGTGATACTAGAGTCAGAAACAAATGTAAAACATGTTTTAATGTGTTACAGAATTTCATTATTGTACAATTGTTTGTTTATAACTTTAAATCGAGTTAAAGAAATTTGTTTCCCTTTAATTTATTACAAATGACTTGTTATACATATAGAGACAGGTTATGAGTGAAGCGATATTTAAAACTCCCCTTGGGCGATAACCGCTAGAAGTAAGCTTTTTGCCCTTCTCAAGGGGTTTCTCTTGTATTATGAGTTGAAAGTAAACTCTTTTCTTTTCAATGCTAACCAGCGTATTGCCCCATTAGCCAATGGAGCAAAAAAAAAGTGGAAAAAACCTAAGTCCCTACTCTTGTGGAAACCCAATTGCATAGTCTCATGTGCACTAATCAGACATGAAAATATGAATATTTCACATTCCAATGTTTTTCACATACAAGAATATGTTCTATTTATTAATAAATACATATTTCTACATATATCTAATATTTTCTTGCACGAATATATACCTATACCTAGATATATAGATTGTTTTATATACATATATAGGAGTTTCTATTTATAAACACATAAAACATATTTTGCTATGTGCAAAATATTGTAAAGTGAAATATTTACAGTAAATACACAGTATAACACTTCATTAAATATGAAAATTGCATATATATATATATATATATATATATATATATATATATATATATATTATATATACACATACATACATACATATACATTTTTAGAGGTGTACTGTATATGTATGTATGTCTATGTTAAAGCTCTTTGGCTGCCTTTTTTTTCTAACACAAGGGACCCAATCCGATATGCAGCATCGCCTGCAAAAGCCGGCGACGCCGTTTTTTGCACTGTTTTGGTATCACATATACGGCGTAGCATACAAGTTAGGCCCATATATTTCACCCGTCGCCCGCAATTTTTACTCCCATAGGCTAACATGGGACTGCGTCGTAAGTCGGTATCCAATATCCAGCACAAGGCCTTACATGGCGAAAATGGAGAAATCTTACTCCATTTTCACCTCGCCATAAAATGCAGCCGTAGCAGGCCTTGCGCTGAGTATGGGAGCACCGTAACTCCCAAAAATGCCTGCAAAAAAAAACCTAACACCCAACTCATGCGCAGTGTCTATCTACCTGTCAACCGCAATCCCCCACCGCAATCCCCCACCGCAATACATAATTAAGTGTATTAACCCCTAAACCGCCATAGCCCACACCGCAATAAACCTATTCTAATATTAACCCCTAAACCGCCATAGCCCACACCGCAATAAATCTATTCTATTATTAACCCCTAAACCGCCATAGCCCACACCGCAATAAACCTATTCTATTATTAACCCCTAAACCGCCATAGCCCACATAGCCTATTAAATCTATTAACCCCTAATCTGCCGCCTCCAATGTCGCCGCCACTATAATAAAGTTATTAACCCTTAAACCTAAGTCTAACCCTAACACCCCCCCTAACTTAATTATTATTTAAATATATCTAAATAATATTACTATTATTAACTCAAATATTCCTATTTAAAACTAAATACTTACCTATAAAATAAACCCTAAGATAGCTACAATATAATTAATAATTACATTGTAGCTATTTTAGGATTTATTTTTATTTTACAGTCAACTTTGTATTTATTTTAACTCGGTACAATAGCTATTAAATAGTTAATAACTATTTAATAGCTACCTAGTTAAAATAATTACAAAATTACCTGTAAAATAAATCCTAACCTAAGTTACAAATACACCTAACACTACAGTATCATTAAATAAATTAAATTAATTAACTACAATTAGCTAAAATTAAATACAATTAACTAAAATAGACTAAAGTACAAAAAAATAAACACTAAATTACAGAAAAGAAAAAAAATTACAAGAAGTTTAAACTAATTACACCTAATCTAAGCCCCCTAATAAAATAAAAAAGCCCCCCAAAATAATAAAATGCCCTGCCCTAAACTAAATTACAAATAGCCCTTAAAAGGGCCTTTTGCGGGGCATTGCCCCAAAGTAAACAGCTCTTTTACCTGTAAAGAAAATTACAATACCCCCCAACATTACAACCCACCACCCACACACCCCTACTCTAAAACCCACCCAATCCCCCCTTAAAAAAAACTAACACTACCCCATTGAAGATCACCCTACCTTGAGCCGTCTTCACCCTTCACCCAGCCGGACACAAGGGGTCATCCGATCCGGGCAGAAGTCTTCATCCGATGGGGCAGAAGAGGACATCCAGACCGGCAGAAGTCTTCATCCTATCCGGGCAGAAATGGACATCCGGACCGGCAGAAGGCATCATCCAAGCAGCATCTTCTATCTTCTTCCATCCGACGAGGAGCGGCTCCATCTTGAAGACATCCGGCGCAGAGCATCCTTCCAGCACGACGACTACTCGATGAATGACGGTTCCTTTAAATGATGTCATCCAAGATGGCGTCCCTCGAATTCCGATTGGCTGATAGGATTCTCTCAGCCAATTGGAATTAAGGTAGGAAAAATCCGATTGGTTGATTTAATCAGCCAATCGGATTGAAATTCAATCTGATTGGCTCAGCCAATAGAATGCGAGGTCAATTCTATTGGCTGATCCAATCAGCCAATCGGATTGAACTTCAATCCGATTGGCTGATTAAATCAACCAATCGGATTTTTCCTACCTTAATTCCGATTGGTTGATGTCTTCAAGATGGAGTCGCTCCTCGTCGGATGGAAGAAGATAGAAGATGCCGCTTGGATTAAACCTTCTGCCGGTCCGGATGTCCCCTTCTGCCCCATCGGATGAAGACTTCTGCCCGGATCGGATGACCACTTGTGCCCGGCTGGGTGAAGATGGCTCAAGGTAGGGTGATCTTCAATGGAGTAGTGTTAGGTTTAATAAGGGGGGATTGGGTGGGTTTTAGAGTAGGGGTGGTGGGTTGTAATGTTGGGGGGTATTGCCTTTTTTTTACAGGTAAAAGAGCTGATTACTTTGGGGCAATGCCCCGCAAAAAGCCCTTTTAAGGGCTATTTGTAATTTAGTATAGGGTAGGGCATTTTATTATTTTGGGGGGCTTTTTTATTTTATTAGGGGGCTTAGATTAGGTGTAATTAGTTTAAACATCTTGTAAAAAATTTTTATTTTCTGTAATTTAGTATTTGTTTTTTTTTGTACTATAGTTTATTTAATTTAATTGTATTTAGTTTTAGCTAATTGTAATTAATTCATTTAATTTATTTATTGATAGTGTGTATTTGTAACTTAGATTATTATTTATTTTACAGGTAATTTTGCAATTATTTTAACAAGGTAGCTATTAAATAGTTATTAAGCTTAAAAGGCTAGTAAAAGGTACATTTTAATACATATAAAAATTTACAAATGGCAATCAGACGCATGGATCCATGTCTGACTTAACAAAAAAAATATATATATCTATAATAAACAAATCTAAAAATATCTAAAAATATCCAATGGAGTATAGCATGTGACGCTGACTTAGTGAGCCAGTGATGAGGAGTTAGGACATGTACATTCAATAATATAAACAACCTAAGTGAGTGATTGAGTGCACACAATAGCTTTCAACAAAGAAAAATAGCATAAACAAAAAATAGTGTTCACAAAAATTGGCGTACAAAAAAATGTTCAAATGTTCAACCGGTTATATGTAAGTGAATCCAGTAGTGTTTCCTCCAAAGTGACGTGTAGAAATATAACGTGAAGTCAATAATAGTAGAATGTAAACGTTGAGTGGGTCAAATTATTGTGGTTCAGCTGCTAAATTAAAAAATTGTAAATCCATGAGGTGTATAAAAATAAAAAATAAAAATAACTTGTGAAAAAATCCACGTGGAAAACTTGAATTCAAATGATAAACAAAGGTCAAAAATCAAAAGACAAAAATCAAAAGACAAAAATAGAAAATCAGTGATAATATTAAAAAGCACTAAAGATCTAGTGAAAACAAATCCTTAATTCAGATGTTAAAAATCCTTGGTAAGATCCATAACAAACAAATACATCGATAAAATACCTAAAAGGGAACAAAAGAGAAACAAATAGTGCAACACTGTATATGATATAAGACGATAGTCTTGAGAAAGGCCTAGTCTAGGCCGAAACGTGTTGGCATACTGGTGAGCTTTTTTAATTACCTATATTTATATATCATATACAGTGTTGCACTATTTGTTTCTCTTTTGTTCCCTTTTAGGTATTTTATCGATGTATTTGTTTGTTATGGATCTTACCAAGGATTTTTAACATCTGAATTAAGGATTTGTTTTCACTAGATCTTTAGTGCTTTTTAATATTATCACTGATTTTCTATTTTTGTCTTTTGATATTTTTGTCTTTTGATTTTTGTCTTTTGATTTTTGACCTTTGTTTATCATTTGAATTCAAGTTTTCCACGTGGATTTTTTCACAAGTTATTTTTTTTTTATTTTATACACCTCATGGATTTACATTTTTTAATTTAGCAGCTGAACCACAATAATTTGACCCACTCAACGTTTACATTCTACTATTATTGACTTCACGTTATATTTCTACACGTCACTTTGGAGGAAACACTACTGGATTCACTTACATATAACCGGTTTGAACATTTGAACATTTTTTATGTACGCCAATTTTTGTGAACACTATTTTTTGTGAATGCTATTTTTCTTTGTTGAAAGCTATTGTGTGCA